>NW_006207163.1:2232252-2283542 GCF_000334495.1 Tupaia belangeri chinensis
TATATATATATATATATATGTTTGTATACACACATGTATTTGACAACAATATTATGCAATAATGAAGCATTAATGAAAAGCTGAGGCTCTGAAAATGAATGTATATTGTGTGGGAATATCCTCCCAATAATAGGGCCCATGTGACAGAGTAGTATAAAAGGATAGGAAAGGGCTAAAGTCTGAGAGCAAAAAGGGAGAGAGCAATATGGCCAATAAGAAAGGGAGATCAGGGAATAATTGATGGGAGAAGTTAATAACTAGTTGGATTCTCAAGGGTGAGTTTCTTTTATATATGTGGAACTGGCAACTTTTCACTTGGATACATTAATTAAAGAATTCCCCTGAGTCCTCCTGAAGGCACAATCTTGTTTTCATCTCCCAAAAATTTTATTATGTAATCAACAACAAATATGAATTCAACACATATGAATTGCCTAACTACTATTGTATTTCTTTCTGTTGGATTCTCTTATTTTAAAGTGGTGAATGAGACATGGTTTTTGCCCTCAGGAAAATTCTAATCAAAATGAGTCACAGGGTAAGGATGGAATTTTCCCATTCTTGTCAAGCAAGCTATTTGAGTCACCACAAGTATGTGAACTATAAAAGCTGCAGAACTAAGAGGGTTAGATGATGTTAGATGCTTAACATGGCACCGTCTTAGGAAGATATGTCAATGCGGCAGGCCAATACAGAGATAAGAACTCTTTTATACATATCTGACTTCTAGATTTACTCACAGGTTATAGAGATGGCATACGTAGTCTAAGCTGATTTATTTGAAACAGATTGGATCACAAGCAAGTGGGGAAGAGAACAAGAACTCTGAATTGCCAACAGTTTATTACCTAGTCTGTCTTTATAATGGAAAAGGGATCATCTCCAGAAAAAAAGAAGATATTGTGTTTGCTTTCAAACAATCATAAAAGGTCAGTGTGATGTCTATGTGAATGGAATGACCATATGAGAAAAAGCCCAATGTACAGAGGAAAGTCAATAAATTTGCACAATAATCTATACTTTTCATTTTATTATGCCCACTTTTTCGAAGTTACCTGAGGGCAGGAAGTGTCTTTCTTGTTTATGGCTTCGTCAATAATATTGAACTGTCTTGTGTGGGACAAATGTAGCAGTCAATCGATTGTATTGAATAAACCAAGTAATACATGGTTATAAACAGTCACAGATTTCTTCCTCTCTCTCTTTTGCTTAAGAAACTGGTTTATAAATTAAAGATGTCATTGACAAAATATTTATAAACTTGAGAATTTTGAATCTAGCCTAAGGCAATTTGTACCAACATCTCCCTAAGTTATACCAAAAGCCTTATAAGTTTATTATAAATGCAGAGTTTAGAATTTTAGTAAATGTTATTGCAAGATTATAAATCTTATATTCAAAATATTTTTATATTACTTTTTCTTTTTGCAAAAGAGAAACCTACATGAAAGTTAACTATTCATTTGTTCAAATGCATTTAGGTTTTCTTCTTTCTTAAAAATTTTAAGAAGTTAAACAAAATGATTGTACACTGTGGATTTAAATTATTCTGTTCTGTAGGCATAAAACCAGAAATGCTATGAAAAATTATTCTAAAGCTATGTAATGTACATGGAAATGTGTTTATGTCAAGTACCATTGTGTAAAAACAAACATTGATATCAAGGCAAATTTCAATTATCTGCTTTATAGTACATGATATTTAAATAAATAACTTGGTTCTCTCTTTAAAATTTGTTACTAATTTGGGAAAACAAGGTGGGGGGTGTTCAGAATTTTGACAGAGAAATGAAATGTGCTTGTCCTCTTCGGTGTAGAAGCAATCCACTTTATAAGGAATAGTCTTGGCACTGTGTCCCCTGTAACTTTGTAGTCTGATCTGTGCTTCCTCAGCAAATCAGGACAAAAGAGAGGAAGAAAAGCACATTTTAGCCACCGTGATGCAGATAATGGAGTGAGAAACTTTGAAACATATTGTTTTTGACAAAACAGTTTCCTCCTCAGAATTAAATATCAAAACGTGGTTTCCATTTTTCCATGAACATGTCACACATTCCACTCTGAGTGACGTCTGAGGTTCTGATTCCGGATATGGGCTAGGAGGGTCCAGGTCATGTAGACAGTCACTAAGGTTGTTTGATTTATGAATGTATTAGTCAGCTTGCTAAAAAAAAGTCCACATAAAATAGGCATATATTATTGTCTTAACTTCTATTTCATTATACTGATTTTAATTTATTTGCATATATAAGTTGATTGAATCCAAGAAAATAAATGATTGCTAAAAGTAGACACAGTTTGCATTTGGATAGCAAAGAAGACCAAAAAAAAAAGATTACTGGAAGGTCAAGGAAAATAATGCTTAAAAAAAAAAACAACTCAGCTTCCAAAATTTGATGATTCTGAATCGAAATGTAGCTTTAAACAACTCACTGGACACAAGTCTTCAGAACAATTTGGGCATAAGGGCTGTGTTCTATTTCCAGCTTCTTAGCTCCATGTAGTCTTCATATTTGTCCATACAGTTCTTTGCATTCAAGTTCATTTATATCCAGACTTATAATATATTAGTAAAAGAGTTCACCAGAATCTAATGAGAGATTGTTTTAATCACAAAACATTAGATCAAAGCAAAAAAACAAACAAAAATAATAAGATCAAGTGTTCTATGTATCAGGCCTGGCAGATGGCATGGTGGTTAAGGGCACTGGACTCTCACATGGCCAACCACAGTTCAAGTCCTGGACCTCATGGCTTGCTTTCTCACTTTCTCTCTCATCAAATTAAAAAAATAAATAAATATATATATTTTTTAAAATAAAGAGTTCCATACATCCAAGTATAATTATTTTTAGCCTATCAGGAAATTAAGTTAGGTTAGTAAATTGTCATTTGGTGTCCAATGAGAGGTTGTTACAATCAGAAATATTGTGAAAACAAAAATGATAGAAGAAATAAGGTTGCCTCATGCAAAATACAGTTTTTATTAGATAAAGATTTTTAAAAACTATTTTATTTAACTTTATTCATTCATTCATGTATTTATTTCAATTTTACCAGAGAGGGATAGAGTGAGAGAGAGAGAGAAAGCAAGCCTCCAGGTCCAGAACTCAAGCTGCAGTCAGCCATGTGGGAGTCCATCACACTTAACTACCAAGCCACCTGCCAGCCCTGATTAAGATATTTTTTAAAGCACCGCTTATATATAACAGCAGCTTATTTCTATCAATCGACATAAAATAATTCTTTACTTCTGATGATAGTCCAATTCTGCTTTCAAATTTATGAGTATATTTTTAATATTCATATGCATTTCCATGCAATAATTTACACTGTAATTTTTGTACTGCCAATGAAACACTTCTTGACTCCATGTATGCATGCATATTATTAGAGAAAATGCAGAGTTGTAGCTGACTTCGTATGGTACACAGTATTAAAATAAAATTTCAGGTGAGAAACGCATTTTATGATACATATAAAACAGGCTCATCAATCATGACATGGATTTAGACTGAAATAGATTATTGTAAGTCTATATAAAGACCTTATCTTTTAATCTGAGTACTCATGGCTGTTGCAAAATTTTGAGGACAATATGGTTTGATTTGTGCTTCAGAAGGATCATACTGACTTGTGCTGAGATGGCAAAGAGAAACTACAGGCAATTCAGTAAGATGTGGTGGCGGGGTGGTCACTGTGGATATGATGAGAAATGGTCAAGGAAAAAGCAAAAGTTCAGGTTTTTGTTTTTTTGTTTCATTTTGTTTCTTATAGAGATTTTTGCTATAGGGCGCGCACACTTGCTAGAAAGACAGAGACAGAAAGTGAGAAATCCCCACCCTGGGGGGATGGCCATGGCACAATCCCTTCTCCTCTGTGCTCCTCTTGGTATTTTGGACATGCATGCACATGCATCTGGCATGAGTTTTAAGCCATTGGGTCCATGAATTAAACTGTGGTTGACTACATGGGAGTCGGTGACATAACTATCACACCATCTGCTGGTCCCAAGGGTTCGGTTTTAAATCTGTAAGTTTAAGGTGATGACCTTAGCAGTCTATGTATATACAGCTTAATGGATAGAGATGCTGAACCTTCTTTAGGGGACAGGGTACAGTAGAAAACAGGTAGCCAATAGCCAAGACAACTGCTCTCCTAGAACTGCCTTCTACCAGGGGAATACAGGAAAAAATCTAAATAACTGACAGATATCACAAGTGCTGTGAGGAAAGTGACATAGGTATTGTTTTGTAAAAACCATTGCACCAGGTGTTCACTGTTATTTACTATAGTTTATTATTTCTCAAGTTCTCTTGCTTTTCTGATATACTTTCGGTTTCTTCATTGACCTAGTTGTTCAAAATTGTTTACTAGTTCAATATAAAATTATGTAAGAAGAAGGAAAGGTCTCAAAGATTGTCTTTTTCTCTAGAGTGGGTTTACATTGTTTATGAAAGTCATTAGGGTTTTCAGCAAACGAGAATGATCTTCATACAGTCAGGGATTGAAATTGGAGGCTTATTTTGGGTGTGTAGACCAGCGGTGTTGCAATCAAAAACATGAGTGATTTACTAATGCCTCCTAGTGAGACTTGAACCCAATATTTAATTCTATTCATGTAAAGTCTCAAAAACTCTCATCAAATTCCCGACCTTTTGATCACCCCTTTCAGAGTTGGCAGGTACTCCTAAGGGGAAAGTGGAACTAAGTATCAGGTTCATGTCCCTCTGGGTTTCATTTTTCTTTTCTTTTGGAATTTGGCCCTGCAAGTGCTTTGTTAGCATTACACACACGCACACACACACACATACGCACACACTTTCTTAATCTATCTGGGTGAGAGGGTTGAACCAAATTGCCATTTCTATTCTCTTATTGGAAGCAGGACTTCTGGGCCTATATATATATACATGTATATATATATATATATACACAAATACATATTTAAATCAATATTTTATAACAAATAGTAATAACTAGGTAGAATACATAAAGTTTAACAAGTGCATAAGCTGAGATTCTATAACAGGAGGTTCTTGTAACAGAGTGGGCAGCTACGATTTTCCTTTGAATGGTTAAAAGATGACACTGTGGAGAGGATATTTATGCCAAGAAATGAAAGACAAGGGAAAAACAAGCCGTATGACAACCTGGAAGTGTTGAGCGAGGTTGGGTATGTTGGGGAATAAGAAGGGACAGTGCACCTGCAGAGTTCATCACAGCAGGGAATTGTAGAAGAGACTGGGAAATCACTTAAGGGGAAAGTCATACAGAGCCTGGAGACGGGACAAGGAATACAACGACTAAAATGTCTGCCTGTCTGGGCTTATTTTAGATACCAACTCCCAACCAAATGATGGAGGACAAAAAAGATCAATGCTTACCTGTTAGGAACTCATCACATACACAACCAGAGAAGTCTTCTACAATATCTTTCTTCTCAAATACCTCTTTTCATTACATTTCCTACTGGCTTCTAAACTGCATTTTCAGGCTAAACCAGTGGTCTACTGATGCACATTTATATTTTTTCTCTCTTAGAGCAAAATAAAATGAGAGGAAATAAAATAACATAAATCTAGAAATAAGAGATTGCCGTTTTATAATCTCCAAAATAATAATTAATATAGGCAAGATTATCAACGCTTGCTGAAAGTAAAAAGTTAATGCCAAAAAAATACAGTTTATGTAGGAAATATCTTGCAGTCATATTCTCCTTGGTGATCCACAACATAGCAATAATTGAATTTGCCAGGTTTCTTCAAACACACTACCATATGCTTAATGTCAGTAATAGATTCATGTCCCTTTAAGATTCCTGAGGATTATAAACTACCACACTGAAATATACTATAAACTCTTTTTACCTTTGTGCCACTGTATTTTTTTTTAAATTTGTATTTTGGGCCAGCCCATGGCCCAGGGGTTAAGGATCCCATATGGCTGACCTCAGTGGCTTGAGAAGTATGTCAGGTACATTAGCATGCATGGCCAAAATACTGAAAAAGAAAGAGATGTAGGAGAAGGGATTGCAGCATGACCATTCTCCAGAGGTGGGGAGACTTTCTCACCATTCCCCCCACCCCAGCAAGCACACACACAAATTCTGGCAAAACAAAAAATAATAATTATAAATTGTTTTCTTGACAATTAAACCAAGACTTAAAATCTTAGATTGACACCTCTCTCTCTCTCGTCAAACTGTGTGATCATCTCCTTCGAAACAGTCCTATATAATATCCTTTGGGAAGATGGCATGGAGGTTAGATGGGGCTGGATCCCATATGGCCGACTGTGCAGTTCTAGTCCAGGACCCCAGAACCTGAGAAACACAGCTGGTGCCTATGCGTGTATGCTCAAGATCCCAAAAGGAGAATGAAGTAGAAGAGACTGTGGCAAGGACATCACTCTCCCCTCAAGAGTAATTCCTCACTTATTTCTCACTTTCCTTTTCACTCTCTCTCTCTCTTTACCCCTCTCCTGGAGTACATGTATTATGTAACAAAACTCAAATAAATAAAAACCCAAGTTATACTACTTTTGGAATACTAGTTTTTAAAAAAGCAAATAGAAAACAACAAAAATGATACCATATTATAATGCCAAGTAGTGACAATAAAAATGTTCTTATTAAATGCAGGGTAACAATATGACGAAATAAACAAACGGACAAGGGCTGGCTTGCACATCCAGCAACCCAGGAGTTTGGCTGTGCAGTCCAGACCGTTTCAGGACCTGGTGAGGTTTGGTGCCATCTGGTGGTTGATTTTTTGTAATGGCCTAGATATCAATCGAGATGATCCTGGATTCTTAAGACCGGAAATACTGCCTGTGTGAAGCAGCATTTCTTTGTGTGAAGCCTAGAGTGCTGGACGGCTTGTTTTCGAGCAGCCCTGAATAGGGGGTGACACAGAAAGGGCTCCTTCTGTGCACCTGTGCACCTGCTGCTATCCCAGCATCAACTGTTCAGTGTATACCTCATTACAGGGGCAGGGGGATTTCTCATTTCCCTTTTTTCTGCCTCAATCTTAGGCAAGCCCTGTGCATTTCATATAGGAAGGATTTTCTGAGCAGTCTTCCATCTGCCTACAACAGCCACCGTCTCCCCATCCAGAGCTCTGCTCTGTGGAAGGAGTGTGGGGGTCTTGGGTAACTGTACCACTTGCTCAGCCCCCACAAGGTCTGTATCAGTGCAAAAATACGAACTCCGAGACATGAGCGTTCTTGTTTCTTCCCTGTACGTGGGAGTACCTTACTTCCTGTCAGAGAAGGGTCTGGGTCTCACGCCTGTCCCCTAGCTGCAGCCTCGCTATCTGCACGCAGACACCTTTGGGGGTGGAATTCTCAGGGCCCATTTCCTGATCCCCATTGGTCTCAGAGGTACCACAGTGGAGGGAGGAAAGTGTTAAAAGGTTACTGAGGTATCTTCGTTTCTGGAGTTCCTAGGCATTCTGAATTCTTGAGCTTTAGAAATATGTTAAAATTTTAGATGTTTTAAGAACATGGGGTTATGGGGTGATTAAAGCAACTGGATCCTACACAACAAACTGTATGTTTCAAGTCCTGGACTGCAGCTTGTAAAACAAATAGGGTACATGAGCACACATGCCTAAAATTCTGAAAAAAAGAAATAGAGGAGAATGGATTATGGTGTGGCCATCCCCTATTAGGGGATGCTTTCTCTTTCCTTCACTCTTTCTCTGTCTCTGGTGAGCACATGAACCTTCTAGCATTTTTTTTTTTAAATTAGATCTTTCTTTTATGCATGTTTCTGTATGCTGCTCCATTTTCTTGGATTCACTGTCATTTTAGACACTCTTGCAATTGTCACCCTTTGGAATTCAGTTGACCAAGCTGCTTTATACCCTTTGATTTCTGAGGACTCAAGAATAGCTGTAATTTTGTAGATTATCCTTTTTCTTCTCCTTTCTTTTCCTTTCCTTTCTTTTCCTTTCTCTTTCTCTTTTCTTTTCTTTTCTTTTCTTTTCTTTTCTTTTCTTTTCTTTTCTTTTCTCCTTTTCATGTTTGAGTAGGAGTAACATCTTTGTGAGATACTCTACATCCTGAGTGAAAGCAGAACATGTGTTCTTCATATTGACCTATGATTATTCATATGCCCGTTTCACCTCTATAAATCCTTTGTAGACAGGGAATTTTTATCTTCTTTTTTTTTGGAGAGGTTTTTGCTATAGGGCACGTGTGCTCGCCAGACAGACAGAGACAGAGAGACAGAAAGCGAGAAATCACCCCCTAGGGGGGGATGGCCACACCACAATCCCTTCTCCTCCGTTCTCCTCTCAGGATCTTGGGCATGCACGCACACGCGCCTGGTGTGAGTTTAAGCCACCGGGTCCAGGACTCGAACCATGGTCGACTAAGTGCGAGTCCAGCGACATAGCCATTACGCCAACTGCTGGTCCCAGGGCATTTTTATCTTCTTAATGCTTAGCAATGTTTATCATATGTTGTAATGAATTCTTCTCATGCCTATCTCTCTACCTGGACTGCAAACACTTCTGAGTCAGTGAGTGAGTCTTACATGTCATTATAATAATACAAAAACTCGTATCTACTGATTGGTTTTTATAAATCAGATCCTGCTGTAGATCCATCATGTATAATCTTATTTAATATCATCACTGTAGGGTTCCTTCATTTCCCCCCACTTTTTCTCTTCTCCTGATTAAGAAGCACAAAGTGCCTTGAGAACTCAGTTGCATTTCTCTGGCAGGCTTGAACCCATTCCAGTGACTCAAACTTTCTCTGCCAATTGGGAGATATTTAGTTATTTCCAAAGTACTGAGGAAAACCACTCCCTGCCCTTAGCCAAATTTGTTAAACTCTAACATAACGTCATACCCCTACCCCCTTGTTGTGGACATACTTAGGTAACAAGGATTGCTGAAGTCCAGTCTGTAGTCAAATTTCCTAATAAATGCTTTAGATTGGTCAAATTAGAATGTAGTGCTTGCTTTTAAATTATTTATTTGGAATCCCAGCTGGCTCTATCTGGGACAGTTTGGAGAACTCTCTGGTGGTAACTCCACTGCTGATACTTTTGGAACAGCTTCAGTCATGGGGAATGAAATTATTACCAATCATATAAAGTAGGAACAGAAAGGGAGTTTGTACAAATTTGTACAAGTAACTGTGAACCTTCTAACCTTGGCATCTTATATATTTTTTTGGAGAGATTTTTTTTTTTTCCGCTATAGGGAGCATGCACTCGCCAGACAGAGAGAGACATAGAGACAGAAAATGAGAAACCACCCCCCAAGGGGAATGGTCATGCCACAATCCCTTCTCTTCCATTCTCCTCTCAGGATCTTGGGCACGCATGCACATGCGCCCAGCGTGAGTTTTAAGCCACCGGGTCCGGGACGTGAACCGCATCGACTACGTGGGAGTCCAGCGATACAGCCATTATGCTAATTGCTGGTTCCCGCATCTTATATATTTTTTAATTGAACTTAGATTATCACCTGATTTCTAGGGACTTTCAGAGGAATCGCAATAGCTATAAGGAATTATCTCCTCAGGGAAAAAAATAAAAATACAAAGAACAATGCAGTTCCTCCCCATTCTCAAACTATGCATTCAAGGATGGATGGCGTGTGTAAATTGATGGAAGACAAACCTCTAACTTTAAGAATTGGCATTGAAGTAGAAAAAGTTTCCAATGCATCATCTGAGAACAGTCTTGTGACATCTGAGAAGAGGACTCACTGAAGCTATTCCCATATTCCTCACCTCTGCAACTGTAAGATAACAAATGTGTGTTGTTTTAAGCTACTATTTAAAATAATTTGCTACACAGCAATAGAAAACCATCACAACAGGCACAATATTCATTTAATATACTTGCAATGAGGTCATTCGAAAAATGTTATTGCTCACAACTTTGATAGAGAACCTAAAGTCTTATTGTTTCAATATGTATTTTAGTTGCTTACATTTACATAAATATATTCACACACATATATACACAAATATACATATACTTGTATGTTTGAGAGATCCTAAAGTGAAAAGTTTATTGCATTATAATAGTTGTCGAAGAGTCCAACAGGTGGCATGGTGCCTAAAGGCACCTGACTCCCACATGGCTGACCACGGTTCGAGTCTTAAACTTGGCGGCTTGCTTTCTCACTTTCCCTCTCTCTCTCTGTCCCTCTCCAGTCAAATTAAAAATAAATAAATAAAATAAAGTTAAATGAAAGGATTTAAATAAACGTTAAATTATAAAATCCAGTTTAGTTGGCTCTGGTGAGGCTCATTCCAGTATTTGTTCGTATCACAACTTGTAGGCACCTGTCCATTTTAAAAACATGACTGCATAAGTATGCTCCCTGTTCTATCTGAAGTCATATGGCAAGAATTCAAGATGAGATGTAACACTATAATTCTATGTTAATAGTAAGTAAGCTGTTGATAGAAGATTTTTGAAGTTTGAATGGATTAAAACTATAAAAACCAAGAATAATTTCATGTAATTTGTATCAATAGAGAACAATTTACTAGGGCAGGACTGCCATAATGATTTACAGAGACCAAAAAAAAAAAAAATCATCAAACAAACTTACTATAACATTAGGTTTTATATAAATGATGAAATAGGAAATGACTTTTAAATTTTTATATTACTTTTATAATCAAAATTGAAGAAATAGGTTCAGATTGATCTAATCTTTCTCTGCTGGCTCCATGAGAACTGCTCCATCACTTGTATTTCAAGACACTTTATTTTTTTATTTTCTTTACTTTTTCTGCCAGTAGCCGTGTGTGCATGCATGAAAGAGAAGGGGGAGGGAACAGAGAAAGCACTCCCCCACAGGGTCTGTTACACCACCACAATCCTATTTTCTTCTATTTATTCATCACATCAATACTTTGGGCACAAGTTCACAGAGTGCTTTTTCAAGCCTCCAGAATCAGGATTCGAACTGCGATCAGTCATGTGGGATCCTGTTCCCTCTACAGGTTGCTTGACCACTGCATTATGTGGCTGGCAAAATACTTCATGATTAATTAAAATATTTCAAAGTATTTTGAAATTAACATTTTACCACCAGTAACTTTGTATATATACACTGAATTTTAGATTAAAGTCTAATAGGGTCTATATGATTTGTTTAATCCATAATAACTATTTCAATAGTCTAAAGGTGACCTTGTCATCTTAGAGCTTAATGAATGTCACTTCCACATTATCAGTCATGATAAAATACCACTTCTACCTCATTTTAACCTATGTTATCTTCCAGAAGTGTTAAAGTTTCGTATTTTCCATTGAGCTATATGATCCATTTTGAGTTAGTTTCATGAAGAGTATAAGGTCTATGTCTAGATTCATATTTTGACATACAGTTCTCCAGTTCTTCCAGCATTATTTAGTAAGGGTCTATTGCATTGTCTTTGCCCCTTTGTCTGATCAGTTGACTGTTTATATGGATCCGTTTCTGGGCAATTAGAGAAGGGAGCAATTACATATTTATCATTTGGGATTTTTCTATGAAGATTTATCCTTATCACTCGTTTATCCATTTAATCAATAATTTATTTGTATAAACATGCATTTATTTTATATTTCAGGTTTTTTTCTTTTTTTTTTTTTTTTGGAGAGGTTTTTGCTATAGGGCGCTCGCCAGACAGACAGAGAGGGACAGAGAGACAGAAAGCGAGAAATCAACCCCCAGGGGGATGGCCACGCCGTAATCCCTTCTCCTCCGTTCTCCTCTCGGGATCTTGGGCATGCACGCACACGCGCCCAGCGTGAGTTTTAAGCCACTGGGTCCAGGACACGAACCGTGGTCGACTACATGAGAGTCCAGTGACGTAGCCATTACGCTAACTGCTAGTCCCTATATTTCAGTTTTAATTCAGTGCTATTTTGCTTTGTTTTTCCTTTTTGCTAAAAGTTAAACCAGTTTTTGCCACTGAGAACTCTTTCAGTTGGTTCCTGTGTCAATTTGACATAATCTCATTCTTTTCCAGTTGGTTTGCTTTGAGTTTTTCTTACTGTCTAGCATACATACATGATGCTCTTCTATTTTCCCTGTCTTAGTACTATAATTCGCTATTTTTCCAAGGAAATCTGGTTCTTTTCACTGGAAACTGGTACCTATTGCCTTTTGAACGACGATAATTTGCTTTTAGAATTCCTTTAACCTAAAAACAACTCCAAAACCAATTACCTTCCCAATTCTTGTTCCTAAAACACTGCTAATAAATGATCTGTCTCTGATTGAGTCTTACAGCCATCAGTCAAAAAATCCTGGGCTTCCTCACTGAGTATTCAAGTTCCTTTAGGTCACATATAAAACAAACATGGGACCCAGTCATGTGGCTCACCAGGAACGCGAGGCTGTGCAACGCTGGAAGCCGTATGGCAGATTGGGGTTCTGCTCTCTGGGCGACTGGTCCACACGTAGCATGTTCGAAATCCTGGCTGGTGGGAAAGGCTGGCGGGAGGATCACAGTGTGAGAACTGATTGCAGGCTTATGTCTCTCCCTTTCATTAAGGAAAAGAAAGAAACTTAAAAAACAAAAACAAAAAAAAACAAATAAGGCCCAACAATGGCAGTATGCTAGAAGCCCGGGCTAGATTTCAGACCCACTAAAAACATTAAAAAGCCATATGTGGTGATGCACTCCTGTAGTGCCAGCTACTTGGGGGAATGGGGCAGGAGGCTCGTGAGCTCACGAACAGCGTAGGCGACACAATGAGACCTGTCTGCAAGGGCTCACAGGATGGCATGCACCTGTGGACCCAGCTACTCGGAGGCTGAAGCAAGGAGATCATGACATACCAAGATCCTACACTCTAAGACACACACAGACACAGAAGCACACACGCACACCAAAGACAAAAAGAAAGAACAAGCAAAAAAACAAATTTTTATTTCACTGTAGTGGCCACTTCTCTTGTCACTCTGCCTCCTCATGACTTGCCTTGTTCTAACCTATCTTCTACATTGCAGCAAAATTGTAGTAAACTCTGAAATTAAGTGCCTGGTGAGATCCAGAATAATCTGTCCTACTGATCTCGCCATTGGCAGCTGGGATCATTTCCTACCTCTGCCATCCCATCAGGCAGCATTGAATTTCTGTAGGTCCCCCAGAGGCTGTCTGTTATTTCACCTTTTGTGGTGTTCTCTCTGCTTGAAACACATCTCTGAGACCCTGCTTCACCTAGAGTTGTCCTTTCAAGTTCAAACCTGAATTTCACTTTTTTGCCCTACTGTGAACACATATTACTTTAGCAAGCCAAAAAGAATAGTAATAGTCAATCTATAACTTGAAGTGTATATTTGCATCTTCCCATAATATAATAGACTATGTTTAATAAATAACATGTATGTTAGAGACCAAGAGAGGAGTTGGTGGAATATTTTTTTTAAAAAATGAATCCTTTTCTAGTTGTTTTTGTAGACTGCTGTTGATAATTGTGTTTTGTGATACCTAAATGAGTATGGTTAGATTAGCGTTGTGGCAATGCTTGTTTTCATCTGTGAATAGTTGAGTATGTACACGAGGCACTACTTCTGATTTATTGCAGTGTTCAGCCTTAGCTTTTACTTTTATTAAAGCATTCAGTTTTGCTTTCAATTTTCCGTACATTAGTTCTGAGGTAGAACTGCAGATGGGTACAGAAAGTTCATATTATGTATTGCACATAATCATGCTACTCCGCATGGATGCTGTAGTATATTATGTAAATAATAAAGCCATGTACAGAGGGGGAAAATGAATCCTTTATGCATTTGTGATCCCTTAAATATTTTGTGTGTATTACTTTATTATGGAAGCTCTTTATACTATAAAGTAGAACTAAGGTGACTTTTTATTTGCTTCTTGCTATAAACAACATTATATTCCCCAAAAGAGCTAAGTTTATGATGAGATAGAATTTTATTAGTGGTGAAAGTGATGACCACTTCTGAACAATGACAGGCATTCCTCTGAGTAACACACCAGCTTCATATACTGTATCATTATCTGGTTAGTTAGAAATTGACTTGGACTTTCATCGTGAGCATGTACAATCTTATGCTTTGAAAGTTAGAGAGGGGTCAGCACGTGGCATGGTGATTAAGGTGCTGAATTCCCACAAGGCCAGACCTGGTGACTTGTTTTCTCATTTCTCTCTCTCTCTCTCCTTTTCTCTCTCTGGTGAGCACACGTGCCTTACTGCATATTAAAAAAATGATGATAAATCAAATTAGATAAATCATTCTAAAAAAAGAGAAATAATTCTGCATTTTCTTCAGAAATTTTTCAGAGTATACTGATACAGTAAGCACACAAATCGATTGTTCCGTACTTTCATTAGTTAGACTTTAAGGTAAATATAGATGCATGTATTCCAGTTTTTTAGTTTAACCTAGAAAATGTTTTCTAGACATCAAAGTTAAAACAATAATGTAGTATGAGGGAGAGAAGGGTCTCCAAAAAGTTCATAGAAATTATATATAAAAATAAATCCAAGCATAGATTTCTAAATTTTTTGCATCAAGATAAATATGTATTTTATTATCATTTTTCTATGAACTCCATGAATCCCCTAATATAAGTCTGTGTTAAGCCAAGACTTGCCTGACAAAAAAACGATTTCTACCTCTGCTTTCTCTAATATTCAAAACCTTTTTATTGTTATTATCTTTAAATCTTCATAAGAAGACACATGGTTTACAAATATGCTCAAGGCATAGCGTTTTCAATGAAAGGTAACCTAATAATTATGAGTAAGGAGTTGGAGCCAACCAACAGAAAACAAATTCCTGAGGACATGGGCTTGAGGCCCGATGCTTCTGTATATGTATGAGTAAACATACAGATGTGTGAGTTTATAAATGCTGTCGCTAAAATGACAGATTCATGGAAAAAATAGATGAAAAGATTAGCCAGCCCAAGCAGTTTAAGATCGTTTATGTCAATAACAAAAAAGGATAAACAGGGTATTTTATCATCAAAATATCAATAAGGAATAACTCAAGACCAGTATAAAATTAATCATCTAAAATATTATCAATTCAGTCCCTGGGAAATAAAAACTGTGAACACGTATATCCACATCTCAAACATTATGTTGCAAATTATACTGCCATTCAGGTATAAGAAAAACACAACTGACAGCAAATGATATATGTATTGTAGTCAGGTGTGATGACTCCTAAAGCTACAAGGAGTAAATGGAAAGAGATTTTCAAGCTATTGCTAACAAAATGTTTTCAGAGATATTGACATGTACATGTGTCTGGAAGTGTGGGTTGATAGAAAGGGTGGGATCATAGAAGAGGAGGAATATATTTTATAGAAAAACAAAGGTGCTGGACAGGATTAAAGATGGCAAGTCTATAAAATAGAAGAGTTTTTCTGATAAAGGTTTTGTAAAGCCTGTTGAAGCCAAATTAATGTTATACTAACATGTGTGTAACATTTCCTATGAAATTACATTTAATGTACTTTACATTAAATTACATTTAACGTACGTTTAGTGTACTTTAAAGACAGTGCTTATTTGTCTTGGATTCTACTTCCAAACTCCTCTAATTCCTAACTCTAAACACTCAGTTATATACCCAAGCCTCACATTTTGCATCTGAAAGTTTGCAATAATTATTTTCCTGTAAGTCTTGCAAGATAACTTGTGAGAATTATGTAAGAATATAGATAAAAACATTCTCTGTGTCATAATTTTGAGTATATAATACTAAACACATAAGCTGTTATTTATGGAGTCTGGATTCACCATATATCAATATTCAATCTTTTTTTTTTAAGTTGATTTCCAGACACACACACACACACACACACACACACACGAGTGTGTCTCTCTCAAAGGGTCATCACACCATGACCATTTCCCCAGTCCCACAGCTAGAACCTGTACCCTTCCTACTTGGTCTCCTTGCATAGCTGATGTGATGCTGCCTAAACCAACTTCTAGGCCCAGGTTCAGTCTTTTAAATAAGAAACCAAGGAACAATATTTTAAAATAATAGAACATGTTATTAAAGTGCAATAAAGTAATAAATCTAGCTCCTCATTCCTTGCCCAGGGAATGTTGTCAAACTTCAATTCTAAAAGTGCAATACCCTGCAGTCTACAAAAGTGCTTTTGTTAGTGCTCTTTAATATAAAATTTAAATCACATTTAGCAACAACTCTTTTTAGTTACTTCAAAGCCATCTTGGGAAATTTTGGATCATGAGTAAAGGCATGTCTGAAATTAATATGCCTTTAACAAATAATTCAAAACAACTATCTCCTATATCCACTGCATTTTAGTGCCCTAATATGCGAAGGTTTTTATTTGAGAATGTTTATTTTTTTTTTTTTAGATATTTTTGCTATAGGGTGTGCATGCTCAACAGAGAGACAAAGAGAAACAGAGAGACAGAAAGCAAGAAATCACCCCTCCACAATCCCTTCTCCTCCATTCTCCTCTCTGGATTTTGGGCATACATGCACACTTGCCAGGCCTGAATTTCGAATTGCCAGGTCTGAGACTCCAACCACAGCTAGACACATGGGAGTCCAGTGCTCTAACCACCATACCATCTGCTGACTCCTTATTTGAGAATCTAAAACTATGATATCAGCTTTAATTTTATTTCAGTATGCAAATAAGTGTATAATTATCCCATTCTACTTTCTCTCTCATCTCAAAAACAACAAAAATCCAGAATTTGAAAACTTGTTCCCATGTAAAAAGTTTTTGCACAGGGATTTTTACATGAATAAATTAAAATTTCCTCTCACGTTTGTTAGTTCCTCTGTTTTCTCCAAGAATTCTGTTAATAGTGCAAAAAGTTCCTGTCTGATGCAGAGTAGAAGAATCTATGTGATTTTAAAAAAGTAGTCTATGCCACCATATACTACTTAAATTTTCTCAGAAGTGAGCGCTGAGATCATTGTTTCTTAGAAGAAGAGCCTTTAAAATTGTTTTTCCAACTTCTAATCATTTTTGCTTTTTCTTTGCATGGTAATTCTTTGTTCCATTTTTACTTCTATTGTTCACTCATTTCTTGCATGTAGTAAGTCTGTTTATTTATCTCTTCTATAAGAAAGAGAGAGAGCTGCCCTAGCAGAGTCTCAAGGTTGGGACTATGATCCCGTCTTCTGCCCACCCCAGCCATGGACATGCAGGTGCCTTGTGCATTCAGGGAGGTCTCCAGAAGTGAATCAAGAACCTTTGTGGGTGAGCTTGTTTCACTAAAGTGTAGATTTACTGCTGCACCACTGTCTGTCCCCTCATTTCATATATATATGAACATTCACTTTAACGCAGAGGGGAAACTTAGTAAATACGCTTGTTCTAAATTACATACACATATCAAAATTTCAAATGGCACATTCAGAATTTCTAGCATCTCAAAGTAGTCTATATATTTGTTGTCTTTAACAATCACTAATTCGCTCTTATTTACTTCAAAATAGGTACCATTACTATTTTATATGTCCCTATCCTAAGATTAGATAATGATACTAATTAATAAATGAAGCAGAACAAAAGCAAGTAAACACGGTATGGACACTATTATGATTTAAGATATTTTACATTAAGCAGTATTTCTCAGCAAGGAGGGTTCTGCCTCTCGGGGACATTTAGCAATATCTGAGACATTTTTGACTGTTATAACTAAGCAGGTGTCACTGGCTTCTTGCGAGTGGAGTCCAAAGGTGCTGCTAAACAACCTACAATCCTACAATGTATAGGATGGTCATACACACACACACACACACACACACACAAATTCTTCTGGCACAAAATATTAATAATAAAAGTGAGAAACCATAATGTAGAGGGAGCCAATGATTCCCATAATTTGTCAAGTTGCTATAATTTCTTTCAGTAAGGTGTCACACTTTTAGTTTTAATAGTTCCCTTATATTAATACAGTAGTCCAAATTGAGGTGTACATCTCTCCACTTAGTTGTGCTCTTCATTCTGTGAAACGTCTGTAACAAGGAAGTCTTTCTATTACTTAGTCAATAGCTCTCTCTGAAATGTCTGCAGAGAGTAGAGGGTGGGCAGCATTTATGTGGGTCAGTTCTCTCCTAAATGCTGGTTGTTACAGAATTCTAAATTACGCTACTGAGCAAAAGGGGAGATGCGTATATACTGCATAATTTCCACATTAATGTAGTGCTTAGGCCCAACACATCCTATTTGCATTTTAGCAGTAAAATAGAGGAATTGCTATTCTCCTCCTCTACCTATGTTTAAACAACTTTTCTAATATCGGTAGCAAAATCTTGGTCTAAGCTGATCTGCTCTACTAAACCAAGAGAATATACTCCTTAAAGATTATTCCATCATCATTATCCTTACTATGTGAACCTTGTTAATGATAAAACTAGAATTGTGTCTGTTCACAAATTGTCAAAATAACCTTTACCAGTCGCTCTTTGGGGTAGGGAAGTTGATTAGATATACTAGCTAATCTGAGCCAATTGATAGACAATATATAAATGTATCCACAAGCAAACTAAAGTTTACAGATAAACCAATCATCTAGATTAACAGGCATTACATTTATGATCAGTCTATTTAATAGCTTTGCTTACTAGAATTAATGTGTGATTAAGTTCTTAAAGTATACACTTTGAAAAATCCCTGGAAAAAAAGTACATATAATTGATCAAAAAAAAAAAAAGGAAAGAAAAGTTACTTGCTGATGATAATGTATATAGTGATGTCTTTTGTTTTGTTTTGTTTTGAGAGGTTTTTGCTATAGGGTGTGTGTGTGTGCCAGAAAGACAGAGAGAGACAAAGAGACAGAAAGTGAGAAATCACTCCCCAGGGGGAATGGCCATCTGCAATCCCTTCTCCTCCGTTCTCCTCCCGAGATCTTGGGCACGCACGCACACGTGCCCGGTGTGAATTTAAGCCACAGGGTCCAGGTCTTGAACCACCGTAAACTATATGGGAATCCAGCGATATAGCCATTACATTAACTGCTGGTCCCAATAATGTCTTTATCTTGACTGATATTCATGGTAATCATGCTGGAAAAAGCAATGTTGTACACTGTAAAGGTAAATGTGATTAAATGTAAATTAAAAGAAAAAAAATTCCTTGAAGAATTAATATGCAGCTCAACTTATCATTTTTGTAGTTGTTTTCTTGGTAAATTATTCTGACTTTCATATTCTCTTCTCCCATAACTTCATCTTTACTGCAAGTCTCTTACCTGGAAAAACTAGTATCTAAATCATTTTTATTCTCTGGAAATGAAAGAAATCTACCTTAACTTTACATGTTCACTTAGCTTCTGTAGTAAAGCAAATTAAATTGATTTTATAAGACAAACTACTACATATATATTGTAGATGTAATATTAGTTAGCTGTTAAAAGATAAGAAATTATTTCATTTATTTTATTTTATTTTTTAATGATAATTTATTTAATTTTATTTATTCATTCATTTATTTTAATTTGACCAGAGAGAGACACACAGAGAGAGAGAGAGAGAGAGAAAGGGAGAAAGGAAGCCACCAGGTCCGGGACTTGAACCATTGTCAGCCATGTGGGAGTGTCCAGCACCTTAACCACAATGCCACCTGCTGGTCCCAAATTATTTCGTTTTTACTGTCCACTTTCTACGTAATAGTACCTACCGTCTACTTTTTTAGCTTATAGTTAAGCTTTCTTACTTCCTGTTTATTTAATTTATTGTTTAGATAAATCACTGGGCAATTACTGAACACTTAAAATGAAATTACATCCACGCTATCCAAAAATTTCATCATAACCTTCTATAGAGATTATATTATATTTAGGACACATTACACAAAATTATGAATAGCCACTAATGTCTTTAGCATCTATATTTACTTTTCCGGCCATATAATTTTGTTAGTGTCTGTCAATAAAAGAGTTAAAGTATAATCCAATTATATTTTTAGATTTATATCCAGAGAAACATTATTTACAGCATAACTACAAACATTGTACACTTCCAAAAATACTCTTGGAAGCTGTTTTTTCCTTCAGTGAAATATAATTATAGTTTCAGTCAACAATGTGGTCGATTTAAACTTTATGATGCTGCAATATCACATTTTAATGGAAGTCTTGTTTTTAATGTTATGTCAAGGTAATCCCTTTATAATCTCCAGAATTTATGTACCAGGTGGAATTTTCACAATTACTTCATATTTGGTATGAATCTTTTCTTGTTTTTTTTTTTTTTATTACTCCTTGTTAATTATATACTCTGCAAAGCCAAAAGTAAAAAAGATTGGCATTTTGATCTTTGCTTACATACTTTCCAAAATGCCTAAGTGGAGACAGAAGATACATTTAGGGTACTTCAAAAAGTTCATGGGAAAATAGAACTAATGTATGTTTTAATCTTGGTGTAAAACTTTTTGAAACCTAAGTATAGTTTTTTCATAATATGCATTTTCTATAAACTTTTGAAGACCTCTGATATCATTATGGAATTTTGTTTATTTGGAATTTTTTTCTCATTAAAAATGTGTTGTTACAAAACTCTTTTATTTAGTGATTTATAATTGTTCTTTATTTTCACAAATGAAAAGAGCTTTTCAAAAATAAAGAAAATATGTCTCAAAACATATCAAATGAGATAATATATTTATGATTTTTAATATATGAGCAATTTTCCACTATATATTTCACATGAAAATATATAATACGTATTGTCTTGTGGATACAAGGAAAGAGGGGTTAGAAGTAGTACCTGCCTTGAGATATTTTAAAACTAATTATCCTGACCTGTTCCAAAGGCTATTAAGCAAACTTCTACTAATCCAAATTATTTTCACCTTATTCCGTAGCATGCTTTTATTTTAACTCTTAGAGAAGATTGTACATTTACATATTCCATCATGGAAAATATATTCATGATTTATTCTCAAATATTAGAGAGTTTAAGTAAAATGTAAAAAGACATATTTCCATCAAGTCTTCCATTTGTAGCACAAACCAGGATCATAAATTTAGGAGCATAATTTTGTCTATTTAGTACTCAGTATCCCTCTAAGAAATCAGGGCATTTAATCGGGGACGTCTAGTAACTTCTAGTTCTTAAATTATATAGTGTTTAAATTCAAATTTTATAAAAATAAGGAAAGGAGAGTAAAAATGATTCTTAATACTTTCTGATATGGAATATATTCGGAACATTTTAGAATGACAACACACGCTTTCATCTGACAGAGTCATTTATAGAGAGGAAGAGAAGGTATTATAAAAATTTCAGTTATTTTGCCATGATATACTTTTGCATGGATCAAGACTGAAGGAATAGCAAGGTCTATGAGTTAAAAAAGAAAGACAAAAGCAAAACATTAAAAGGACAATAGAAGACTATTAGAAGCTTATGAAATGCATTCTCTTAAACAGATGTTTCAAATTATAGATACATAATTGCTTTACTCACTTGGAAAAAAAAGAACTTTTATGGCTTTTAATATTGACTGATAGTGCAATAAAGCTCATGTCCTTAAGTCTTTAAAGTAATAAAATTATGTTGTTAAAAGAGGATATAATATTTTAGGAATCAATACTATGATATTAAAAGAATGAGAAAGAAAGTAATATTAATTAAGCATGTTTGTGTCATTTTTGTTCAAGCCCACTTTGCTATTTTGTATCAAAATTAAAATACATGGACTAGGGGGCCAGCAGATGTTGTGATGGATAAGTTGTTGGACTTCAACATGGCTGACCACAGTTCAAGTCCTAGATTCAGTGGCTCGAAAACCACACTGGGCAGGTGTACATGCGTACAAAGATCACATGAGGAGAAAAGAGAAGGAATTGCTGCACAGCTATCCCCCCTTGGGGTGATTTCTCACTTTCCCGCTGTCTCTGTCCCTCTTTCTCCAGAAAGTGCATGTGCCATATGGCAAAAGTCTCTAAAAAATAATAATAGTAATAATACATGAACTAAAACATAGAACTCCTATGCTGGGGTTGGTTGACTTCTTTGTTTTATTTCTTCCTTGAGCCAGACAGAAAGAAGAGAAAGAGAGAAGCATTCTTAAAACTGCCTTGAGACTGCGACCTATCCCCAGCTAGAGCCAACCCCAGAAAACGGACATGTACATACCCCAAAGGACTTTGGTGCAAGCACTTCAGAATCTACCAACTATTGTTAGCATCTTAAGACAGCCGTTGTGGGTTGCATCTTAAAACCAATGTACACTGAATGTCTGTGTTCCATAGCAGAAACTGAAAGATTGGAAGGTATAACAGCAGGGAGGGCAACTATAGATGTTAGAGACTGTATTGGGGAATAATTGATAATAAGGGATGGATAATAGGGAGTGAGAGGAAGAAGATTCATGGAAAAAAAATAAACAACACATCCACTAGACAAAATAATAATGTTATTTGCTGATGATAATGTATATAGCAATGTCTTTTCCTTGACTAATAGGCACTGTATTCACTTGGGGAGAAATATGTTATACACTGTAAAGATGTAAAGTGATTCAATACAAACTTTTTTTAAAGGCAATGCATGAAATATGGGAGAGTATTGTTTGATGATAAAAGCATCACTTCTGAAGTTGAACTACCCCAGTTAAATGAACAACGAGGCCACTTTCTCTATGGTTTTGATCTAGTTACTTGTTCTTCATCACAGTTTTCTCTTCAGTAAAATTAGGATAATAATAATTGCAATATCAGAAGGTTTTGTGAGGATACACACGCACTAATATGTGTAAAATGTTTTAAATAGTAATTGGCACAAATTATGACTAAATAAGCATTAATTCTATACCATGCACCCATGGGGGAGCAGAAAAGGTCATGGAAGATTCAGATGCCATTTCTGCAAATTCTAAGTCAAATCTGGTTTGCAATGAGATGCCTGCATATGAGAGATCTTCAAAAAGTTCATAGAAACTGTTAATTAAGAAAATATATACATACATTTTCATTTTTGCATCAAAGTTAACATTAATCTCATTTCCATGAACTTTTTGAAGTCCTGTCCTAAAAGGACAGATTTTCAACAAAAATTCCATAACATAGAGGTTGTTCCTCCTATTGGACTTCACAATCGCCCTTTCTCTTCCAAGGTTAAAATGAGGCTATTGAGCTAACCTGTGGTGTGGTAGTTAAGTTGGCTGAATCCCAGATGGCCACCCAGCAGCTTGAAGAAACCATGCTGGGCTCATGTGTCTGCATGTTCAAAATCCTGAAAGGAGAAAGAATTGCAGCTTGAACATTCCTTATGGAGAGTGTGTTCCACTTCCTCTGTGTGTGTGTCTTTTCTATCTCCTGTGAGCACACAGGCCCTATAACAAATTTTAAAAAATAAAAGGGTATGGATGTCTTCAATATTTGTTAAACTCCTATGTACAGAAAAGAAAATCTTGTTAAAGATAATAAAATGCTGGGTCCCAGCTGGAGGCTGCTGGTTAAGACTAAATCCCCATGGACAACTATGTATTTACAGTCTCAGTCCTAGTGGCTTGAAAAACACGCTGTGTGTGTATGTTGAAAAAAATCTCAAGAAAATGGAGAAGGGATTGTGGCATAGTCACCCCCCAGTTGGGATGCTTTATCACTTTCTCTCTCTCTTTCTCTCTATCCCCTTACAAGTGTACACACCTTATAGCAAAACCATTTTTTTAAGATAAGGAAATTGTTTATATTATCTAACAAATTTATTTTATATTTTCATAAAGTACAGTTACTTTTGATATTACATACAAATATCTAAGTATGATTTTCCAGAAACTTGGTAAGACTGTTCTTCCTGACCTTGTAATTAATTCTGGCAAATAAGTTGTGCACCAAGTGTTTTAATAATTTAAAAAATTTAGTTTTCATTTTTTAACCTTTAAAAGTTTAAATTAAAGTTTTCATAATTCTGTTATCTAAAAAATATAGGTACATATTACAGTATTTCCATGTGATGAGAAATAGGTAGTGTGTCAATTGCTAATTATATATTTTCTGGTTAAAAAGAATAGTTTATCAGTTACACTTTCTATAGAGCAATGGATGTTGTATTAATCAGGCAAGAAGCATTTTAACCATAAAGTAATTATCTGCCATTTAAACTCCTTTATTATAAATCTATATAGTTTGCACTCAAAGTTGAGGTAGCAGGAAATAGAGAAGAATCATAAAAGCAAATTAAAATTGCATAGGAAGGATTCAATCACCAGGTTAACATCAGGACTCAGAATCTGAACATCAGGTTTATCCATACAAGATTATGTTTATTATATATGTAAATTAATTTCTCAGCAGACTTTAAACTGCTAGTTACTACCTACTAGGCAAGGTTTGAAGTGCTCCATAGACATGTTCAGTCATTTAATTCTTAAATATACTCCATATTATAGATTTTATCATTATCCTCCTTTTACATATGAGGAAACAGGCATAAGAAGGGTATGTAACGTGTCCAAGGTCAGACGGTCAGGAAGTGACAGAGTTAGAATTGGTTGATTTGTTCATTTTATTTCTTCCTTGAGCCAGACAGAGGAAAGAGAGAGAGAGAGAGAAAGACCCTTGAGACTGTCTTGACCCTGTATTCTACTACCCCCAGCTATAGCTAACCCCAGATAATGGACATGTACGTACCCCATTTACTTAGGTGGGTCTTCAGACAAGAAGCCAGAATTTCAACATGTTGGTCAGCCTCACAGGGCAGGGTGTTTAATCACTGCACACTCAGTCCCTAGAGCCAAGATTTGAACCTCAGGACCTTGGTAACTATGTCCATACCCTTTCCCTTCCAACCATGAGCCTTTTGTTTTCATTATTCATCTACAATTATTTCAATTTGTATTCTAATACAGATAATTAAACAATCGATCAGCTTGAAGTCTGTAAATCAAACTAACTTGACTTAAATATCTAATTACTAATTCTAATTTTAGCACTTAATCTGTCATCATTTTCATCATCATCATCATCATTTTAGTTAAGGGTTTCCAAACATTCCCTGGCTATCAGTTACCATGGAAATTACTTTGATGGATGAACATTATCACTTTGGACTTTTTCTAAAATCACAGAGGAAACCCAAATAGGAAAGCAGCTATGCAATTATTCCAAAAGAGCTGACAGTTCAAAGGTACCTTATGTCAGATGTTGAAATGCATTATGTGTCTGTGGAACACAAAATTTGCTTTCAGGAGTGCTCCATTTCCTAGGTTGAAAATAAAAATTACACCACCATTCACCTCAGCAATAGCTAATAAAAAGAGAACATTATTGTCCCTAATGTGGAGATTGGCTTAACAGAAAAATTGACATTGATAAGAAAGTTTCAGTGAGATTCAGGGAATAAATCAATTACCAAAGGTTTTTTCCCTTTGATGTCATTGTTTTCTACTTACTGGCAAGCCTGAAATCATTGAATTCTGATACTTGATTATCTGATATTTACCAATCTTAGCATGAGTACTAATACACAAAAGCCATTGAGATATGTAAATAATGAGACTAATAGAAATATAGAGCAGCAGAAGAAAAAGTTACCCATAATTCACTTAGAGAAACATTTTTCATTTCTTCTTAAAGATTCCCTCATATGCTTATTTCATCAATGGCAGTATCAGAATATTAATAATATAACACAGAAGTTCAAAATTAATTTACTTTTACAAATGTAGCGATTTTTGACAATGTTGGCCAGATACACCTATGCAGAGAAAAATCATTCAATATTAAAAGATAATCATTGATTTATTACCTGCAAATAACTTTATAGAATCAAGTATTATTGAATTTCTCACCTCCCCTACCAGAATATTAAGATATTAAGTATTGCAGCTTTATTAAGTAAGTAAACACAAATTTCAATTGACTAAAGCTAATTATTAAAAATAGTCAAATCATTTTAATAAAAAACATAATCTACTGACAGTTGACTTTAAGTGGAGTGCTATGCTAAGCATTGTTTAGAAAAGACATAGAAACCTTCTGTCATTTCTACTCATTGTATTTTGTATAATACATTCAATTTATATTACTGTTACTAAAGGATCATTTTCTTTATGCTTTTACCATCTGGGGAATTATAAACTAACTCTCGCATACAGATATAGATGACAGTTTAATAAACATCCATATATAAGCCACCTACCTTAAGAAAAAAATAATTACTGATAAAATGTGAACCCCTATTTATATTTGTTTCCAATTTCATTCCCCAGTGACTGAAGAAATATTTACTCTTCTAAATTTGGCATATGGCATTCCATATAGTTCTTTACACTGACTATATATGTGTATAGTCACAATTACTTTATAGAAATTTTTTGACCATTCATATGTTATAAGAAGGTGTCATATTGCACTGTCCTTTAACCTTTCGTTTTTGAGGTTTATGCTGACCTATAATCCTTAATTTATTTTTGTTTTTTGTTGCGGTGTTTTATTTTGTTTTGTTTTGGAAAGTTTCTTTTGTTATAGGGCGCACATTCACTGGAGAGACAGAGACAGACAGCCAGACAGAAAGTGAGAAATCATGGTCAGGCTGCAATCCCTTCTCCAGTCTCCTAACCATTATGCCATCTGCTAGTCACTAATATTTAATTTATTTTAAATAAAAATGTATCTAATGGAATCCCAAATATAATCATTCATTAATTCATTTTCTTGCTGATACATATGTATGTATAAATATTTATGTATACATATACACACACCTATATGTATGATAGCTATATCTTGATATTGATACATAATTAATAAATAATTAAAGATAGATAGATGTAATTAAAACACTACAATGAAATTTCTTGTACAAGTTTCCAGAAATATAATTGTGATAGTCCCTATGGGGAATACTCATACAGATGCTGATATTAAATTTTGAGCATATTTGCTATCCAAGGAATAGCCTAATTATTTTTCAAAATGTACCTATTGACTTATCTACCAGCAATGTATGAAAGTCTCTTCAAAACACAGAGATGTGAAATTTTACACAGCTGATCGTTATTGTTTCTGATATATAAATTCAATCTTTGTTCACATTTTTCTATTTTAAAACTCATTCCACTTGTATTTACCCTATTTTACACAGAACATAGAGATCTTGATAAATTAGGACGCTTAGCCAGGATCATTCAGAAGGCAACTGGCAAAGCTATCGACATTCTTGGTCCTATGATTCTAACTTTCCTAGTCACAGTTCTGCTATCCTAACATCTCCTGTGCTAGGCTTGGATGAGAGGTAGGAGTAAGATAATAGTGAAGCCAACGAAACTATCTGTAGTGCTCTTTTGAGCTTTGTGACTTGATTCCAGTCTGCGTTCGATATGTTGCATTTTATGAAACATACAGAAATGATACTTGGTGTATCTTTAATGGTCAGGGATATCAGGAGAGTAACAATAGGAGGAAAAGAAAGCAGAAACGTGGTTGGATTACAGTTCATCTTTCTAAATTGGTTTCTGAAAATAATTTGTAACAGACAAAGTGCACTGAGGGAGATAACCCATTAACTCAGCAGCACACAGGAGGATCAGCTCTGCTCATTATAACATGTGGTAGGGTTGTCACACCTGCAGGCCTCACAACAGATTGTGGGAAATGTGACACCCCATGTTGTCAGGTTGGGACCACAGATTTGAATATTCTCCATTAAAAAAGTGAATCCCTGCTGCTCTGAAAACTTCAAAAAGCTTCACTTTTCCTTTGCAACAGCATGTTTAAACTTGGAAAACATTCAAGTAGCTACTGCAAATCAGGAAGTGAATTTTAGAAGTCTTGATCCCTAGTGGCAAAGATTTGTTTGCAACATGAGAGTGAAGGTGATTTCATAGCATTGTATCTTATTGAGGAGCTTGTGGAGTGCAATACAGAGTCTCAGCAGAAGTGAAGCCAGCATGGTGTGTTTTCCAGGCAACATAATGTACTTTCAAGGGATAAAACGATCATTGAACCAATGTATTCAAGAGGAGGGAAAACAATGAAATATGTGTGTTGAACTAGAAGCAGTGGGGAGGAAAGGTGGGAATATGAATGCTTCTTCAAGAAAGCTGCTGTCGAAAGTTTCTATAATATGTGAAATATGCCAAGATAGAGCAAAGTCAATCCTTGGTATCAAACCAAGTGCAAGGAAAAGAAAGCTTTATTAGGAAAATCTAATGTGCTTACACATGCCAGGAGCTCCCCACACATGGTAATTTATCTTGTAAAATCATCACTTTCATTCCACAATACCCCATAGAAAGGTATTCTAATCATTATAACTAGATTTTTACTACCTGTTTTTTCTTTATAAATCTAGCTTAAATAATGATTACATGATAAAGTTAAAGCCATCAGGTGAACTACATGCAATACGTGTATACATCCTAGTTAACTGTGATCTGATTTGTTGTATTCATTTAACTATTGCTCAAATTCATCTGTTGTTGCAGAGACTAGAGGCTTTAAGAAGGATGTGAACAATGTATTTGACGCAATACTTTGTTCTTTATAATTGCCTTGAGTTTAGTTCTCTGTCATAGGTTTGGAAGGGACCACTAGACATTAGATCATCAGGTCTGCTTGAGTCATGGCACGTTTTCACTGTGCCAGACTGCAAGGCGTCTATCAAAAGTTTCCAGGAAAGGAAATCAACAAATCTCCCTCAGAAACCTGTTCTGTTGCCAATATTCCTAATCCCACAGCAGTGTGTTCTCAAACATTTCTTGTCTGCTGATCCATCCCCCAGGAATGTTCTGTCAATATTAATAGCAATGATCATGAACATCCCAAATCCATCAGATAAAATGTAAGCTCATCTGCAGATGGCTGGCTGCTTAACAGCATCCTTTGGGTAATAACCCTTTATGTGTTTAAGATTCTTAATTGTCCTTGGCAAAAGATACCATATAATGTAAGCAGAACTCTGGATGCAAAGTTGATGCAGATTGCCTATGAGCAATACAG
The DNA here is from genome assembly GCF_000334495.1 of Tupaia belangeri chinensis. Lineage (NCBI taxonomy): Eukaryota > Metazoa > Chordata > Mammalia > Scandentia > Tupaiidae > Tupaia > Tupaia belangeri. The sequence continues at coordinate 2,261,153 of NW_006207163.1, forward strand.
CATATATTGGAGTAGGTTTTCCTTTAATGATTGTGGATTTGCTCTCATCCATTTATAATCTCTCACTCTACTTGTGTTGTGATCAATAGCATAAAGTTTAGAGATAGCTACTTGGCTTAAAGTACAACGTCTTTCTCATTTGAATGTATCTTAATTAGTCTGGTGGCCACTCAAGCTACCCAAGTTAAATAGACATATGGCTTCAGGGCCAAAGGGTCTCACCATTTTATTTTTAGCAGATGTTAACAATTGGAGCTGGCTCTTAGATAGCAATTATGAAAGATAGAAAATTAAACCAGCAGCTTGAAGCTCTATGGCTTCTGCTCCTGACTGGCTATGTGACAATGTTATTTGTAGCACACTCAACAGTTTTAAGCTGCATAAATAGAGTACTGTGTAAGAAAGAGAGACTGGGCCAGCAGATTGTGTAGTGGTTAAGGTGCAGGACTCCCACATGGTCAACCACGGTTCGAGTACCAGACCTACAGACTTGAAACTCACACATGTGTGCATTCATGCCCAGAATCTCAAGAATAGGATAGAGGAGAAGGGATTCAAGCATGCTCATCCCCCTTGGGGGGGTGATTTCTCTCTCTCAGTCTCTCTGTCTCTCTCTGTCTTGATAGTGAGCACACACATCCTATAGCAAACTGAAAAAAAAAATATCAATCTTTACTCTTGCTGGTTAATAGAGATGGCTAAATATAAGATGACTGTCTCTTTTTTTAAACTGAGCTTCCATTTTCTGTAAAGTATCTGTATTTTCTTTTCCATTGTATTTTTTAGTCACTATGGAAACACTTAGGGGTATTTTAAAATTTTATTCGTGAAAAGGGTCACTGTTCCATCCTAGACTACAAGCTGAAAATAACTTCCTTGAGTGTATATTAGCATGCATTCTGTACTCATTAAGAGTTCATCAGCAGGGCCCATAGATGGAGTGGAGGTTAAGGTAGCTGGATCCCACATGGCTGATTCCACAGTTCAAGCCCCAGACCCAGTGGTTTAAAAAATCACACCAGTCACATGTGCATGAGTGCCCAAAATCCCAAGAGGAGAATGGAGAGGAATAGATTGCATCAACATGGTCATCCTCTCTTGGGGAGGAAGCGGAGGTGGATTTTTTACCTTTTCCCTCTGTTTCTCTCCATCTCTCTGGCAAGCACACACATCCTATGGCCAAACTCTAAAATAAATTTTTAAAAAACCTTTATCACATCTATAGCAAGAACAAATTTAATTTTCTGTGCATCTAGTGTTAAATAAATGTGAACTCATCTCATTTTGTAAATATGGCTAATTTCTCAAGGACCAGATTTCTTATTTTCTATGTACTTCAAATGCCATAATGCAGTCATATTAAGCTTATTACAATCTGAAAGAGTACGATGATTGAAATCTATGCCATGTAAGCCCTACAGCCCCTAGAATAATCCATGGATTCTGGCATTGGTAACCATGGTCATATATATTGTGACAGGATGATATCAATCAATAGGTTTAATTCTACTTCCTTCTTGCCTTGTGACTATCACAATATTGTGCATGAAGAAGGTTAATTTGAGGAATATTCATTGACAATAAAACTATCAAATAAAGTAAAGTAAATATGAAGCTCAAAGTCTAGAATCAACCTATCAAGGTCAGTCACTAGAGTGCACGAATCTGATTTTCCATGACTTAGCTTGCTATGGGTTGGGAAACAAGTGGCTGGATTCTAAATTTATGTGATGAAGGATTGCTTTATTATTTGAGAGGTAGGGTTGACAAAAGGTATTTTATTTCCCCATTCTATAACTGAAAATCCTGATATTTATTGTTACTTTCTATATTCAGATACAAGTCTACAAATAGAAAGGAGGGCAAGGGCAGGGGAAAATCCAGAGTTTATAAGGGAGGTAAGTGTAGTGTTGTGTAAATATTCCAGGCACAACAGAGTCCATGCTCACAAGGAGAAGGAGAAGGTGTGAAGACAAGCAGAGTTACTTTAAAATATGTCTTAAAGGGGTAAGAAAAAAATTAACATATAATCTTTGTCCAGTAAAGAGACAAAGAACATGTCTATTTACTCATGGTATCCTAAGGAGATGGCTATGTGAGCTGATGTATTGCAAATGTAGCTCTCCTTAGGGAAATAAAAATTCAAGTTTTGTTGCTCTGGCACAAAATTTTCTACCTGTCCTAATCTATTTTGTGTTGCAATAACAGAATACTACAGACTGGGTAATTTATTAAAAGAGAGATTTACAGGGCTGGCAAATGGCATGGTGGTTGAGGTGCTTGGCTCCCACATTGCTGACCATGGTTTGAGTCCCTGACTCTTCAGCTTGCTTTCTCACTTTCCCTCTCTGTCTCTCTCTGGTCAAATTAAAACAAAAATAATTATGATAAATAAAAGTAAATAAAATATTTTTTTAAAAAAGAGAGATTTATTTATTGCATTTCTTGAAAGTCTACTATCAAAGTGCCAGCATCTACCCAGAGCCTTCTGGCTATGTCATCCCACAGAAGAAGGTGGAAGGGTAAAAGAGTATGAGCAAGCAAGAGGTTGAAATCCCTTCATAACAAACCCACTCTCACAACAACTAGCTCATTCCTTTGATAATGACATTAATCCATTCATGAAGACAGAGCTTTCTTGATGTTTAGGCCCCAACTTCCAATCCTATTGTATTAGGAATTAAGCTTCCAACATATGAATATTAAGGAACACATTCAAACCATAGTATCACCATTCACATATATACATTTCAAATATAGCACTAATGTATAAATTTAAATCTAACTACATTATTCAGTTTTAATTAAAAAGTCTATAGCTTTCAACTACTTTAGAGTATTTTGTCTGGTGGTCAAAACGTGGTATGATGGTAAGGCACTGGACTCCCACATAGCTAACCACAGATCTGGTCCCAGATCTGGCAACTTGCTTTCTCACTCTCTTTCTCTCTTTCTGGTCAAATTTTAAAAATAATAATAATTAAATAAATAGATAAATAATTGTTTTTAAAAAATCCTGTTACAGGACTGAATTTACTACAGTGGGGATGGAGGTGGTTCCAAGCCATCTTTGAAGTAACCATGAGAATATGTAAAACATTGTGTTTAAGGCTTATACTCTCTTCTTCAAGATAACCTTGCTTTTACCCTCAATGATTCCCATAAAAACTGAAGAAGGAGTAGAGAAGAACAGAAAGCCTCTTTCAAAGGGGATACAAGAATGCCTTGAATAAATATTTAAACTACACATGGCTCTCTTGCCCAGAGATGATTACATGAAACCTTATAAATCTATAACTTCCATCTACAGTGAAGTTTTACTAGTTTCCTGTTGCTGATATAACAAATTACCATGAATTTACTGGATTAATACAACACAAACTTATTATCTATAAAACTGGACTAAAAATAAGATGTTGACATGTGTGGTTTCTTTTTATTTATTTATTTATTTGAAGAGGTTTTTGCTATACGACATGTGTTCTCGCCAGGAAGACAGAGAGAGACAGAGAGACAGAAAGTGAGAAATTACTCCCCAGGGGGGATGGCCACGCTGCAATCCCTTCTCCTCCGTTCTCCTCTTGGGATCTTGGGCATGCACACACACGCACCGCACCGCACCTGGTGTGAGTTTAAGCCACCAGGTCCAGGACTCAAACTGCGTTTGACTACATGGGAGTCCAGTGACATAGCCATTACACCAACTGCTGGTCCCGATGTGCCTGGTTTCTTTTAGAGACTCTAAGAAACCATCCATTCTTTGCCTTTCCCAGCTTCCTCTAGAAGTTACCCTCGTTCCTGCCCATGACTACCTTCTAGCATTGGTGTCATCTTGATCTTTGTGTCTAGATTATGCCTTTCATATATCCACTGGGTAGAATGTGGTTAATATGTCCTCTGTGATCTGAAAGAATTCTCTTTACATATGCCACTATTTAACTTATTACTTTGCAAGGTAAATATATATTATATAACTTACTTATGAACTAAACTCTTCAACATCAGAGACAACTCTTAATTTTCTTATGAACCACCAGTGCTTACCATAATATCCAAAATACAGTAGTACTTCACAAATGCTTATTCTCTTCACTAAATAACTAAAATTGTGTGTGAAATATTCTAGCTGCCTGTGAAGGAAAGGTAAAGACCAGGAAGGATCATTATCTGGGAAAGAAGGGTTCATCTGTTTTCAATTATATAAATTTTGATGCTTCACAGTCAGTAACATTGTCCTTCCTTTATAATAGCAGGGAGGGCAAGTGTATACACTAGAGACAATATAGTGGAGAAGAGGGAATCAGGGGAAAATATTTAATAAGCACAAAATGAAAAGTTATATGTTGTTAAGGTGTATGGTCATATCTTTGACTTGACTAATATGAACTGTCTTCATGCTAGGAAAAACCATGTTGTACACTATAAAGACGTACAGTGATTAAGTCTAACTCTTTAAAAAATATGAAAAGACAGTGCTGAAGTTAACTTTGGAAGAATACCCAGATTGTAATAGTTAAAATACATTTGTCTTTAAAAAGTGTCCTCTGGGAACCAGCAGTTAGCGTAATGGCTATGTTGCTGGACTCCCACGTAGTAGACCACGGTTCAAGTCCCGAACCCAGTGGCTTAAACTCACGCCAGGTACGTGTGCATGCATGCCCAAGATCCCGAGAGGAGAATGGAGGAGAAAGGATTATTTCTCGCTTTCTATCTCTCTGTCTCTCTCTGTCTTTCCGGCGAGCGCACGCGCCCTATCGCAAAGACCTCTCCAAAAACAAAGAAAAAAAAAGTGTCCTCTGTAATTCAACCTATAACAAAATAAGTGAAATAAAGTAAGCATCTGACTACTCATCTACTTTGTAATTCTTATACTCTTGGTCATTAATTCAAAGCAGTAGGACTTTGAAAATATTTATTTCATTCTTAACTAATAGAGCAAATATAGGACATTTGCATTAGATCAGACATAATGTGAATTCACATTTATTCACAGTGAAATGTGGTTTATACACGTAGCTAAAGATTTATATACTGATCTTTGGGTCATTTCATTCAAGCACCTTTCTAAAAAAAGCAATAAAGAAGTATTGTATATATGAACACCACTGAGCACTTCCTATAAAAATGTAACTTTTAATGGTAGTTCAAAGAATGATATCTATTTGTAAGTTAAGTGCTGAGCTCTCCCGAGAATTAAAGAAACACACATAACAGGTATTAGCAGTCATATCAAAACTATCCCCACAAAGTAATAGTCTCTTAATTTATAGCTGGATTATAGCATTTTCTTTCAGTTTTGAAAATGCCTTGTTGGATCATTCGTGAAAGAAAAATGAAGAGACAAGTTTCATCTTCCTTGACATTTATTGAGATTTCTCACTCAAATTTATGGAATGTGGGAGACCGTGAAAGAAAAGAGCTTTGTCAAACTCTACTGCACTTTGGTGAGAAAGGGAAAGGTAGAAATTTATCTCCATCTCTTTGATCTTTTTCAGCTATTCATGTCAAAATACCCTATCTGTCAAGCTAAGAAAACTTTGTCATTTCTTTTGTAATTGACTCGGTTTGAAATTTAAGAGAAAATCTTGACATAACATAATTTACTTTTATTTCTACAGTTCTCCTAGGGCCAATTTTATATAATAAAAATTAATCCTCAAATTAGTTGGTCTCAGAATTAGAAATATTGATTGCCAATTGGTAAAACATAGAAAACTCTGAGATTGCTTTCACTTTTTCCTGAATTAACTTAAATGTAGGACAAAAAAATATGCTAAAAATATATATAGAGAGAGACAGAAAGAGACAGAGAGAGAGAGACATAGAGACAGAAAGCAAGAAATCATCTCCTAGGGGGGAGTGACCATGTTGCAATTCCTTCTCCTCTATTATCCTCTAGGGATTTTGGGAATGCACCCACATGCACCCAATGTGAGTTTCAGGCCTCCAGGTCTGGGGTTCACACTACAGTCAGCCATGTGAGAGTCCAGAGATGTAACCATATGCCATCTGCTGGTCCCCAAGTGAATATATTTTTAAATAAAGATATTTAGAACATATACTATGCCTTTGGGCGATTAAAAATTACTTTATAATGCAGTACTTTCTTTGCATCTGAAAATACAGAAGTTAATTGTCAAAACTCATAAGTTCTTCCTCCACCTCTCATTTAGGATACTGAAAGTTTCCCAAACCCTAACAGTAACAAAACAAGTAAAGCTACAAGCATCACTACTGCTGGCATGTGTTTGATTTTCCTCTTCAAACAAAACATGATTTTCTTTCATTAAGCAAGTCATCATCATCTGTTTTATCCTTGTGCTTTATTCACTTGAGACTTTAAAAATCAGTTGATTCTTAGTTCATAGAACATAATATTAAGCTTTTCGCAGTGACACCAAGTACAATTTACAGATGAATGTGGACACTCATCCCCATAGAATTATAGTAGTCTGCACATCATCACCTACAAAATCAGATATTAGAAACTGGTTATTTTGACTAAATACATCTACAGAAATTGAGTATTTATTTTTCAAGGGATATACAAAACAGAGAAGAGTAACCAAAAATTATATTTGAGAAAAGAGGGAAAAAGTAGGATCAGCAGAAAATGGGAAAGAAATTATTTCTCTTTTTACATTCACAGAGTCTAACAAATCCCAAGCAGCCGAAGGCACTCCAGGGTACAACAGCCACATGCTCTGTCAGCATTTTTTTAAATGATAACAATTAGGAATAGGAATAGGAGCAGAACAAGAAATTGAACAGGCAGAAATTTTTACTGGAAGAATTTAATTGGAAGGAATTGTCTTAGAAAGATTAGGAAAGTTAGCATAGTTGACTAGTCAGCCATGTATTAATTTGTAACAAATAATTTGATTCTGCAAAATTTGTCAGGTCCTATACTAATTGCTAGAGGAAAAGTGAACAAAAGTTGAAGCTGTCATTTTCTCATTTGTCTTAGTGTTTAGAAAAATCAGATACTGGGTAGGGAAAAAGAAAGACAGATATTTAAATTCGAATAAACAAGGTTTGGGTTTTTTTTTTCATGTATATTACAAATGAACACGATTGAGAATGGTGGGGCAGAAACAACTTCCCTTTAGCAGAGATCTTGAAGAACATTTATGATTTAACAGGATGAGCGTGAGTCACAGGTAAGGGTGCATATACTGGGCAGGTGGAAGGTCAGGCAAAAGTCAGGCAAATAATTGGACTATGTGACTTTTGAAAGTTACAGTGGACTAGAACATGGAGAGTGAAATAAACAGTAAATATAAGAGCACAGTGGCATCACCATGCAGTGTCCCCTAGACCTCGTTAAGAAGTTTTCTGTATTCTACTAACAACTGAAAGCCATTCACATGTTTAAAGCAAGAATTGGACACATGATCACATTTACAATTTGGAAAGATCACACAAACTTAATGAAAGATCTCAGAAAGGATTTAGAGAACTCCATTAAAAAGCTATTTTGACACCGTAGGAAAGAGATAGCATAACATAAAGATAACCATGGGGAGGGGAAGAGAAACACCATATGTATGAAAATGATACTGAAGAGAGAGAAACTGATAGGGCTTAGGAAGAAATAGAACCAATGGATTTAAAGAATACAGTGTAGACAATCATTTGCTTGCATTCTTTTTTCCTAATTTTATTTTATTTTATTTTCATTTCTTTTATACATTCAATCACATGTTCAGCATGAATACATTTCTCACTACTCCCTTGGCAGATACTATACACTTTGTCATCAACTGAAAATAACCCATTTCTTTGTCCCATAAGTGTCTTGCCTTTCTATTTTTCACCTTAGAATCTTTCCTCAGACTCTCCTCCTTCTTCCATCCTCTTCCCACACTGTATCAGTTATCTATAACCATTTTCTATGTTTCTATATCCTCTAGTCATTCAGTTTCTACCACCGAGTGTGGACAGTCAGTATATATTAAGTGGAGACATACAATGTCTCTCCTTCATAGCCTGGCTTGCTTCACTCAGCAGTAAATCTTTTATATTCATCCACTTTCTGCCAAAAGAGAGGGTCTTTTTGTTTTGTATGGCTGAATAGTATTCCATGGAGTATATGTGCCACACTTTTCCAATCCATTCCTCTGTTTGTGGACTTTTGGGTTGGCTCCATGTTTTAGCGATTGTGAATAATGCCACAATAAGCATAGATGTGCAAGCACTTTACCAACTAAACATTCTTCTGTCCTTTGAGTAGATATCAAGGAGTGGGATTGCTGGATCATATGGTAGGTCTATTTGTAGATCTTTGAGGAATATCCAGGTTGTTTGTTTGTTTGTTTGTTCTAAGAGGTTTTTGCTATAAGGCACATGTGCTCACCAGAAAGAAAGAGAGACAGAAAGCAAGAAATGATCCCCTGGGGAGATGGACATATCACAATCCATTCTCCTCCATTCTCCTCTCAGGATCTTGGACATGCACATACACATGCCTGGCATGAGTTTAAGCCACTGGGTCCAGGACTTGAAGCAGGGAAAACTACATGGGAGTCCAGTGTCATAGCGATTATGTCATCTGCTGTTCCCTCATTTTTTGTTTTTCTAATCTTAGTTATTCTGACTGGGATTAGGTGGTATCTCATTGTGGTTTTGATCTGCATCTCCCTTATGATGAGAGATGTTGAGCATTTTCTCATATACCTTTTGGCTGTTGGCTGTCTTCTTTAGAGAGTTGTTTTTTTCAACTCTTTCTCCCATCTTTTAATTGGGTTGATGATCTTTTTTCGAGTAAACTGCTTGACTTCCCTGTGTATTCTGGTATCAATCCCTTATCTGAGGCATAGTTTACAAAAAGATTCTCCCATTCCAAGGGCTGTCAACTCACACTAGTTATTGTGTCTTTTGCCATGCAGAAACTTCTTCTTCTTTTTTTTTTTTTTGAAGAGATTTTTGCTATAGGGCGCGTGCATTCGCCAGACAGAGAGATAGAAAGCGAGAAATCACCCCCCAGAGGGGATGGCCACGCCGCAATCCCTTCTCCTCCATTCTCCTCTCGGGATCTTGGGCATGCACGCACACGTGCCCAGCATGAGTTTAAGCCTCCAGGTCCAGGACTCAAACCGCAGTTGACTACATGGGAGTCCAGCGACATAGTCATTACACTAACTGCTGGTCCCATGCAGAAACTTCTTAATCTGAAGTAATCTTACTTGTCTATTTTGGGGATTATTGCCTGTGCTTTGGAGGTGTTGCTTAAAAAGTCTTTGCCTACTTCAATATCTCCCAGAATTTCCCAAGTGTTTTCCAGCAGTAATTGTATAGTTTGAGGCTTAGGTTTAGATTTCTGATCCACTTTGAGTTGATTTTTGTCAAAGGCGAGAGGTAGGGTTTTGAATTCATCTTTCTGTAGGTGGATATCCAGTTTTTCCAGCACTATTTGCTAAAGAGGTTTTCCTTCCCCCACTGGATTGACTTGTACACTTTTCTAAAAATTAGGTGGCTATATGTTTGGGAGTTTATTTCTGGGGTCTCTATTCTATTCCATTGGTCCACATATCTGTTTTTTTTTTTTTTTTTTTTTTTTTTTTTTTTTGTACCAGTATCATGCTGTTTTGATTATCACAGCTTTATGGTATATTTTTGGGTAAGGGAGTGAGATGCCACCCCACTCCACCCTTGCGCAGGATTGCTTTGGTAATACGAGATCTTTTATGATTCCAGACAAATTCTATGATTGTCTTTTCTAAATCTGTGAAGAATGTCTCTGGCACTTTGATTGGGATTGTGTTAAATATGTAGATTAATTTGGGTAGAATTCTAATTTTGATTATATTAATTCTTCCAGTCCAGGAACGTGGAATATCCTTCCACTTTTTTGTGTCATTTGCAATTTTGTTTTTTAGCTTCTCATAGTTTTCCTTGTGAGGGTCTTTAGATTCTTTGGTTAGATTTATTCCTAGGTATCTTATACTTCTTATGGCTATGGTAAATAGCCATATTGACTTACTTTCTTCAGTTCTAGCTCAGCCTGTCTGCTATTCATATATAGAAATGCTATAGATTTCCATATGTTTATTTTGTATCCTGCGACTTTACTGTATTCATTTATTACATCCAGAAACTTTTCATGGATACCATTGGGTCTTCTATGTATATAATCATGTCATCTGCAAATAGAGATCATTTTACCTCTTCTTTTTTCTACTTGAATTCCTTTTATTTTATTCTCTTTTCTGATAGCATTGAAAAGGAGTGGAGAAAGTACGCATCTTTGTCATACCAATCCAGCCTGCATTCTTAAATGAACTAAGGTGAACAGTTTTCTGTTTTTTGTTTGTTTGTTTGTTTGTTTTTTTAATCTTATTTTTCCCCCTATAGGATGCATGTGTTCTTTGGAGAGAGGCAAAGAAAGGGAAATTGAGAAATCACTCCTCAGAATTGATGGCCACACAGCAATACCTTCCCTTGAAAGTATTCGTTTGACATTTTGGGCATGCATGCACACAAATTTATACCTGGCATGATTTTTAAGCTTCTGGGTCTGGGACTTGAACTGTGGTTGATCATGTGGGAATCCAGCACCTTAACCTCCATGCCACCTACTGGACTCCAATATAAACTCTTAACAATCAACTTGTTATCACCCCCTTTTCTGCCCTTTCTCTTTGTAATATAAACCAGCTTTTTCAGTCACCAATTGGATAAACATGTGTCTGATTAACTATGAGGAACTAGAAATTTGCTTACTTAGGAGATTCATCTTAAGCTCTAGCTCAAATAACCACATTTATTTTTAAAAAAGTGAGGGTGGGGGATGAGGCACAGCAGTTCTAGGATGACATGATATATAGATCAGTGCCATTAACTAAAATGGGAGACAATGAGAAATGACTGAATCTGTGAATTTAGTGTTGGATATTTTTGTTTGTTTGTTTTTAATTTAAGGTGCATTTTAGATAGCCAAATAGAAGTGTTAAGGAAACAATGCTCACATAAGCTATTAAATTAAGTGATACAGCAGAGCTTACGGTGAAAAGCAATGGTTTCCGGGTAGCTAGGTGGTACAGCAATAATGCAAGAGAAGCTGGATCCCACATGGTCACTGCAATTCAATGCCCAGTCCAGTTAGTCTGAATTATGTCAGGCATGTGCACAAGTACCCAACATACAATAGGCTGGAATGCTGAAGGAAGGGGATTGTGATGGGATCAGAACCTGTGAAAGGTACTCATGTCTCTGTTGCTCATGCTATGACTCCCACTATAACATGTTTATGTATATGCTTTATCAAAAATGAAAGGAAAAGTATTTAAAAGGAAAAGAATGCACAATCAAGGAAAACATTTTTAATATGTACAAGAGGAATACGTTTGTTGATTCACACTAATAACTGGATCCTTTGCTGTGTGGAAACTTCTTAATCTGATGCAATCCCACTTGTCTATTTTGGAGATTATTGCCTGTGTTTTGGGGGTGTTGCTTAAAAAGTCTTTGCCTACCCTAATGTCTCCCAGAGTTTCCTCAGTGTTTTCTAGAAGTATTTTAACAGTTTTAGGTCTTAGGTTTAAATCTGATTAACTTTGAGTTGATTTTTGTTCATGGTGACAGATAGGGGTTCAGATTCATCTTTCTGCAGGTGGATACCCAGTTTTTCCAGCACCATTTGCTAAAGATGTTTTTCTTTTCCCACTGGATTGTCTTCTATTCTTTATCAACGATCAGTTGGCTGTATGTTTTGTGACAATATCAATATGCTGTTTTGATTATCACAGCTTTGTAATATATTTTGGAGTCAGGAAGTGAGATGCCACCCACTCCACTCTCTTTGTGTAGGATTGCTTTGGCAAAATGGGGTCTTTTATGATTCCAGATGAATTCTATGACTTTTTTTCCCCTAGATCTGAGAAGAATTACTCTAGTAATTTTATAGGGATTGCATTAAATATGTAGATTAATTTGGGTAGGATTGCCATCTTGATTATATTAATTTTCCCAATCCAAGAACATGGAATGTCTTACATTTTTGCGTCATTTTCAAATTCTTTTTAAAGATTTTTTAGCTTTCCTTATAGAGGTCTTCGACTTCCTTGGTTAGTTTTATTCTTGGGTATCTTACACTATTTGTGGCTATGGTAAATGGAATTACCTTCTTCAGTTCTGCTTGCTGTTTGTATTGAAATGCTATAGAATTCTACTATAAAAATAGGCATGCAAATTGGTAGTGATGATAAAAGAATAAGTCTTCTTGTGAAGAGCCAAATTCAAGCCAGCCTATGGCCTGGTGGTTATCATGGATCTCACATGGCCAACTGCACAGTTGGAATCCTGGATCCGGCAGTTTGAAAAACATACAGGTATAGGTGTGTGTGTGTGCCCAAAATTCTGCACCCCGTGGACTGTGCTTTCTCACTTCCTCTCTCTATTTCTGGCTCTTTAGTGATCATAAGAGCCTTCTAGCAATTTTTTTTTAGAGGTTTTTGCTAGAGGGCACATGCGCTGGCCAGAAAGAGCAAGACAGAGACAGAAAGCGAGAAATCACTGCCCGGGAGGGATGACCACACCACAATCCTTCTCCTCCATTCTCTTCTTGGGATCTTGGGCACACATGCACACGTGCCCAGCATGAGTTTAAGCCACTGGGTCTGGGACTCGAACCATGGTTGACTACATAGAAGTCCAGCAACATAGCCATTATGTTAACTGCTGGTCCCCCTTCTACCAAAATTTTAGAAATTAAAGAAAGAGAAAGATAAATTTTTAGAAATCCAAATTTATTCACTCTTTAATTAATTTATTCAACAAATTTATATGAACCAGGCACTTTTCTAGATGAAGTTACACTTTTAATGAAGTATTGATATTTTTCAAAGTATATATTGCCTTTCTCATTTTGTTGTCTATATTGTCTTAAATAACAATATCTTTATATATAATACTCTGAAACCAATAAAGATTTCCTCCTTCATATTGGATAGTTTGGAAAAGTCATGACATTTTTGCATAGAAAAACACATCATGACTTTTCTGACAACCCGGTATTATTGTTTTATCATGATTGCATTAATTTTTATTCAGAAAGGCTTAGCACACAATAAAGAAGGAAAGTACACCCATTCCTTTATCATAAACTAGTATCAAAGGGAGATACTTGATCTTAATATGTAGGTTTTATATGTTCTTTCTGGTTTACAGAGTTTACATTTTATTTGATGCATACAGTCACATAAGAAATCTTCTTTTTTTTTTTTTTTATAGATTTTCACCGTAGGGCGCGTGCGCTCGCCAGACAGACAGAGAGAGACATAGAGACAGAAAGCGAGAAATCACCCCCCAGGGGGGATGGTCACGCCACAATCCCTTTTCCTCCAGGGAGCAGCACACGCACACGCGCCCGGCGTGAGTTTTAAGCCACCAGGTCCGGGACACGAACCGCGGTCGACTACGTGGGAGTCCAGCGACATAGCCATTACGCTAACTGCTGGTTCCCAACATAAGAAATCTTTATGTTGATACTATTAATATTAGCAACTAACTACTGTACCCTATACCTTAATGTCTGTCTCATATGTGACTAGGTTATACGACATTAAATAATAGCCCCCAAGCCTTAGTGATTTAAACCAACAAAGTTGTATTTTTCCCTCTGACTGCATCTTCCCTGTTTGGCTGGGGGAATCTTTTCACATCATTCCACCCCTCAGATCCAAGGGGATCTAAAGACACTAATTGTGTACTGGCTGTGTCCAGTACACCATAGTAGAGTATCATTTATTGGACAGAACGAAACACAAGTCCCAACTAATTTCAAGGGGGCTGGGAAGTACCACAGAAAAGAACTGGAATTCTTTGGGGTCCATCATTATGAAAAATTCTCCAAGTTGCACTTCTATTATTTCCATTTTGTACCTAAATAGTTGATGCTTCAGAAGCTTATAACTTTTTCAGGATCACATGATATTCAATACATAATAAGCAATCATAGTAAAATTGCCTTAATAAAGAAAGTATCTGAAGGGCAACAGGTGGTATGGTAGTTAAGGCACTGGATTCCCACATGGTTGACCAAGATTCGAGTCCCAGATCTTGCAACTAGAAAATCACATTAGGCACTCACGTGTGTATGGCCAGAATCCCAAAAACAGAATGAAGGAGAAGGGATTTCAGAGTGGCCATCTCTCCTGGAGAGTGATTCCCTTTTACTCTCTCTCTTTCTCTGGTGAGTGCACATGCCCTATGGCAAAAACTTTAAAAAAAAAAAAGAATCAAAAAGAAAGTAAAGTAGCTGTTTTATAATAAGATGACATGAATAAAGCTCAGCTGTTAAGAGAGGATGATCTTATAAAATATTATTATTTTCAGATGTAAGTACTCCATTGTCTGCATTTTAGAAGGAATCTTTATAATTAATAATTAGATATTGTAATCTTTGGAGAAATTCATCATTTACCAACATATCCACAAATACTAATCATTAAGTTGATTTAACCTCCTTTGAGCAAAGTATAAAGTTTCTTTGTTTGTTTGTTTGTTTTCTGTTTTAAGAGGTTTTTTGAGAGGGTGCATACACTTGCCAGAAAGAAACAGACACAGTGAGAGGAAAAGCAAGAAATCACCCTCCACAGGGGAAGCCCTTCCACAATCCTCTCTCCTTTATTCTCCTCCCAGAATCTTGGGAACACACACACAAGTGCCCGGCATAATTTTGAAGCCACTAGGTCTGGGACTTGATACCTGTTATTCATGTGGGAGTCCAGTGATTTATAAGCACTACATTATCTGCTGGTCTCAATAATTTTTTTTTATTGAAATAAGTTTAAATTTTAATATATGCTTAGACCAGCAGATGGCATAAAGGCTATGTCATTGGATTCTCATGTAGTTGACTGCAGTTTGAATCCCAGACCCAGTGGCTTGAAACTCATGCTGGGCTTGTATGTGCTTGCCCAAAGTCCTGAGAAGAGAATGGAGGAGAAGGGACTGCGTCGTGGCTATCCTCACTGGAAGGTGATTTCTCACTTTCTGTCTCTGTCTCTCCAACAAGCACATATGCCCCATAGCAAAAATCTCTCTCTAAAAAAAAAAGTTGAATGTATGTTTACTAGAGTCCTAAAGAATTAGAAAATCAATCTTGTTTTTAAAATATGGTAAATACTTATACATAAATATTTTTACAATATCTCTTAATGTATATCTGTTTGGGGTGGCTTTAACTCATTTGAATATGAAGAAAAGTGTGAAATTATTGAGATAACTTTAGTCATTATGATTTTATGGAAACATTTACTTTTGAGTTATTTTCAACATTTAGCATAGCACTAAAATAAGTAAATATTATTAATATATAATTAATTTCATAATAATTAATAATAATTCATAATAATTATTATATAATAATAATTAATATTATTTATAATGATATTAATTTCATAATAATTAATAATTTCATTAATAATTAATATATAATTAATTTCATAAAATTGACTAGTGTTCAAGTTCAATGTAAACCTTTTTTTTAGAAAGAAACAGAGAGATACAGAGACAGAAAGTGAGAAATCACTCCCCCAGGGGGATGGCCATGCCACAATTCTCTCTCCTCTATTCCCTCTCTGGATTTTGGGCACACATACACACATGCCCAGCATGAGTTTTAAGCTGCTGGGTCCAGGACTTCACCCGCAGTTGACTACGTAACCAGCAATATATCCATTATATCCTCTGCTGGTCCCTATACTACCTTTTTAATCATAATTTTTATTGACATTCAATAGTCTTATGTATTTATGGGATACAGTATGATTTTTCAATTCATGAATATAATGTATAATGATCAGCTCAGAGCAATAAGCATGCACATCACCTCAAATATTTATCACTACTTAGTGTTGTGAGCTTTCAAAATCCTCTCTTCTAGCTATTTTGAAATTTACATTGTATTGTTACCAACTATAGTTACTCTACTGTACTTTAATATTAATTCTGCTTATCTACTTCCAATTATGTTTAAGGTTTATTTTAGGTCACACATGCATGCTGGAGAGACAGTGAGAGGGAAACTGAGAAATCACTTCCATGGGAGGATGGCCATGCTGCAATTCCTTATCCTCCTAGGATTTTGGGCATACACACATATATGCCCAGTGTGATTTTAAAGACACCATTCAAGACTTGAACTGTAATCAGTCATGTGGGAGTCCAACACCTTAACCACCACACCACCTATTAGCCCCTAATTTTGTATTGCTAAGTAGCTTTTCTCTATCCTACCCTGTGTCTTTCACTTCCCAGCGTCTCCTATCTACCCTTCCTCTGTCCACTTCTATGTGATGAAATTTTTTAACTTCCACTAATGAGTAAGAATATGAAGTATTTGTCTTTTAGTACCTATCTTTTTTCACTTAGCATTATTTCCTCCATTTTGAT
The DNA here is from genome assembly GCF_000334495.1 of Tupaia belangeri chinensis. Taxonomy (NCBI): domain Eukaryota; kingdom Metazoa; phylum Chordata; class Mammalia; order Scandentia; family Tupaiidae; genus Tupaia; species Tupaia belangeri. Next base: position 2,277,548 of record NW_006207163.1, read on the forward strand.
TCATCTTGCTACAAATGGCAGGATATTGTCCCTTTTATGAATGAATAATAATTATCATGTATATATATCACACTTTCTTTTTCTTTTTTCTTTTTTTGGAGAGGTTTTTCGCTATAGGGCGCGTGCGCTCGCCAGACAGGCAGAGAGAGACATAGAGAGAGAAAGCAAGAAATCACCCCCCAGGGGGGGTCGGTCACGCCACAATCCCTTCTCCTCCATTCTCCTCTCGGGATCTTGGGCACGCACGTACACGTGCCTGGCGTGAGTTTTAAGCCACCGGGTCCGGGATACGAACCGTGGTCAACCACGTGAGAGTCCAGCGACATAGTCATTATGCTAACTGCTTGTTCTCACCACACTTTCTTTATCCATTCATCAGTGGATAGATATATTTAGGTTGAATCCATATTTTGACTATTGTGAATACTGCTGCAATAAACATAGGGGTATAGACATCACTTCAACACACTGAAGTGGTTCCTTGGAAAACTAAAAATAGAACCACATCATGATCTAGTAATTCTACTACTTGGTATTTATTACCTAAATTAAAAATATAAATAACAGGAGTCATTGTCAAATAATTATGGAATTATCTGTCTGCTCTGGTGATTGATCTGCTCATCCCTCTAACAGAGAGGACTCTTTATCATTCTATCGAAAGAAAAAACATTTGCTATAAATAAAATAAAGATACATAGGTCTCATGTCCAGTTAATCAGAATAAATAACAATATAAATAATAATATGGATATATTACAATAACTTTTTTTTTAATGTTTTACTACTCCATTATAAATACAGAGAGAGAGATTATATACATTAAATGACCTAAGAGAAATAAGAAATGACCCTTGTCTTCAAGAAGTTAAAACTTCATAAATAAGAGAATATAATTAACTCTCATGAATTAACTAGCTCATGCAGTACACATAAAATATGTGGTAGAAATTTCAAAAGTCAGAATAGTTCAGAGCATGAGAGGAAATCTATTAAAGCAAATGTTTTGTTTTTCGCTATAGGGCGCGTGCGCTCGCCAGACAGGCAGAGAGAGACATAGAGAGAGAAAGCAAGAAATCACCCCCCAGGGGGGGTCGGTCACGCCACAATCCCTTCTCCTCCATTCTCCTCTCGGGATCTTGGGCACGCACGTACACGTGCCTGGCGTGAGTTTTAAGCCACCGGGTCCGGGATACGAACCGTGGTCAACCACGTGAGAGTCCAGCGACATAGTCATTATGCTAACTGCTTGTTCTCACCACACTTTCTTTATCCATTCATCAGTGGATAGATATATTTAGGTTGAATCCATATTTTGACTATTGTGAATACTGCTGCAATAAACATAGGGGTATAGACATCACTTCAACACACTGAAGTGGTTCCTTGGAAAACTAAAAATAGAACCACATCATGATCTAGTAATTCTACTACTTGGTATTTATTACCTAAATTAAAAATATAAATAACAGGAGTCATTGTCAAATAATTATGGAATTATCTGTCTGCTCTGGTGATTGATCTGCTCATCCCTCTAACAGAGAGGACTCTTTATCATTCTATCGAAAGAAAAAACATTTGCTATAAATAAAATAAAGATACATAGGTCTCATGTCCAGTTAATCAGAATAAATAACAATATAAATAATAATATGGATATATTACAATAACTTTTTTTTTAATGTTTTACTACTCCATTATAAATACAGAGAGAGAGATTATATACATTAAATGACCTAAGAGAAATAAGAAATGACCCTTGTCTTCAAGAAGTTAAAACTTCATAAATAAGAGAATATAATTAACTCTCATGAATTAACTAGCTCATGCAGTACACATAAAATATGTGGTAGAAATTTCAAAAGTCAGAATAGTTCAGAGCATGAGAGGAAATCTATTAAAGCAAATGTTTTTCTGTGTTGGAATACAGTTACGTACATCATTTTAGATAATGGGCTGAATCAGCACTTGGGCTTCAAGTATTTAAGAGATTTTTGTCTTCATCTTAACAGAACATAGAACATCTTCATATTTCTTATTGAAATATTTTGATTATTGTAAAATCATTTAACATATAAAAAAATCTGAAAATGAATGTTAGAAAAGAAAAAAACATTGTAGGTTTTGGTAGTAAAAACTTTACATGGAGTATGTGACTAACATGACTTCTTTCACCTCCGTTGGGGAATACGAACTGAATCTGAAAGTATCACCTAGTTCGCGGGAACCTGCAATCTCTACCCCAGTAAAACTCACAAACAAAATCTGAACCTTGGATCTTTGCTGTGATTGTGACTGACAACGGTGATTCAAGGCATCAATCACTGAAATAACAGCTTTTGGTCATTACCTCTGACACAAATTTTGAATAAATAATGTGGTATAGAAAGATACTTGAGGATAATTATCCGTCGGCCAAGTCATAAATCTCATCAAGCTTAATCTATAAACATAGAGTATAATTTTGAGTCAGTGACACGCTATTATATGCAATTCTTCTACTAGTCAATTACTAGAGTTACAGGCAAAAATTATTTTCTGTAAAACTAGTCTTTTTTGTAAGTCTTCTGTAAATCATAAATTGATTCAATTTTTAACTAAATCACAGATTCTAAAGTACTTAAACTTTAAGTATTGCAGATGTGGTATTTTACCAACCCTGGAATTCGGGTATCCCAAAAAGAAATAGGACAATTGCCTTTTATAGATTGAGTATGTATTTTGTGAACGTTATGACTGCAATGAGAAAATTAAAAAAATAAAAGGTGACTGAATGTGTTCTTACATTTTTATCAAACAAACTATACACTTTCTTATTCTTTTATCAACCAAGGTCTAGCTTAATTTTTTAATTTGGCTCAACCTTCATTAATCATGAATTTTTATGAAGGATATCATTATGACTCAAAACTCTAAGAAATAGATGTTTTAACTTGATTAGATTTTAAACTTTACCATTAAACATTTTAAGTCACTCAACTATCTCAAATAGTTCATCAATTTATTGTAATATATTTAAAAAATCAAGCTTTTAGTATTAAGACTAATATGTGAAAGAAGCTAGGGGTAGATCTATAGGTCAGAAGAAAAATCTGATTTGAAGAAGAGAATTTTAACTTATAGAATTCTTCTACATTTCATGAGGGAAGAAGTCAAGGGGGAAGAAAAACAAATTCAACAAACCAAAAAAAAAAAAGGAATATTATCTATTGATTACAATGCATGTGGTAATTTCTTTGGCTATAGTGACATGCAGGGTATTCATCCTGAGAAAATTCATTTTCAATATTGTAAAGATACACAGCGATTGAATGCCAATAGTAGAAAAATTTTAAAAAAGAAATTAGCTCAAGAAAAAAAATATATCACAGTAAAAACACCCAACCTCAATGCTACTTTGTTTTGATTTACTTTCTACTCCTTAGTCTTAATTTCTTTTTCTCCCATGTTCTCAGACTCAAGTTTATTATGAATGGGACTTCACATTGAGGGGGGTCAGGTAGGAAAGATCACTATGAGAATTAGAGAGTAATTCCATACATTCAGTGTATATTTACTACCTACTTTGTCTCAGATAGTGTCCTAAAGGTTAGCAGATCAGAAGTGAACAACAACATTTAAAGTTCTCCTAGAGCTTTAATTCCAGTAGTCATAGAACCTGAATAGGGAAGAAAAGGAGGTTGGAAGATAAGACATGCTGATATCTTGGTGATGAATATTCTAGGAAAAGGGAACAGCTCATACAAAATCCCTAAGGCAAAAGCTTGCTCAGTGCTCCTGATAAAAAGCCAAAAAGTCATTTCAGTAAATAGAGTGAGCACGAAGAGAATTATAGGAGATAATGTCAGAGAGGTAATTGGTTAGGGCAAGGAGATCGTGTAGGAAAAAAAATTGAAATAAAATTTAAAAAATCATTTTTCCCTCTTCCATCTAGAAGTGTAGTCTATGTCCTCTTCCATAGAATATAGGTAGGTAGTTAGCCCTTTTGGCCAATAAAGCATGGTGAGAGTGATGTTCTATTACTCCTGAAGGTATATCATAAAAGGCCACAGAGATTTTTTGTTGTTGTTCTCATGAAATATTCATTGTTTAGGTTTTTTAATTTGTGAGTGCCAGCCACCTTGTCATGAGAAACTCTAGAAACATGGAAAGCCCACATGAAGAGACACTGGCTGACAATTCCAAAAAAGTTCAGGCTTTGAATCATCTCAGCTCAGAAGTCACTCACATAAGTGAAGAAATATCCAGTAGACCTCAGCTCCCAACCATTTAAGTTCCCCTGAATCATTTGAGTCTTCCCAGTTGAAATCCCAGTTATTATAGAGCAAAAGAAAGTTATCCCCTCACTGCGCTGTCCAAGTCCCTGAATTGCAGCGAGTTTAAGGATTAAATGGGTATCTTTTTACTTCACTAGATTTGGGGGTAGTGTCTATGCTGCAATAGACTCTGAGACAGAATTCAGTGATCTGAATTCTGCAAGAACAAAAACCTAAAGTATTTGGCTTTGGCTTAGGTATAAAGTGGCAAATGGAAGCTAAAATAGTCCTGAGGAGACAGTATGTAAAAATATGACAGGCCTTGGGGAAGCTGTCAATAGCAGTTCAAAGTAAGGGACTGGCAGGTGCCATGGTGGTTAAGTGCTGGGCTCCCACATGGCCAACTGTGGTTCAAGTCCTGAACCTGGTGGCTTGCTTTCTCACTTTCTCAATCTACCTCTCTGGTCAAATTAGTAATGATAATAATAATAAATAAAGTTAAATAATTCCTTAAAAAAAGACAAAACTCAAAGTAAGACAGGTATTACAAGTATTATTCGGTGCTGAGAAAAGTTGACCTATAAGATGGTAGCAGAAAGTTAGGAAAAACTACCATCTTCATTGTCCTACAAAACAGAAAATGTACTTAAGGAAAAATAGGTTTTAAATGTAGTGGAACTCGCAGACCATCATGAGTGCTGTATGATTACATTGAAGTTTGTATAATAAAGTGTGTGTTATAGTTTTCACTGCCATAACAAAAAATACCATAGATAGAGAGGCTTGATCAACAGAAATTTATTATAGTTCTGGAGCCTGAGAAGTTCAAAATCAAGGTACCAGCAGAACCCGTGTCTAGTGAAGGCCTGCTTCCTGGTTTGTAGATGATCATCTTACTGTATCTAAGTAATCTCTTAGGTTTCTTTTTTCACTTATTTATCTGGTTTCACTTATTGATTACCAGAGGGTAGATGAAGTAAAGTCAGGCTGAAATCTTTTTCCCTCCATTTCTCCATCCTGTCAGGACCCCAGGCATGAATGAAAGTGACCGGTGTGATTTATTTTCCAGCCACCAGGACCAGGATTTGACCCACATTCAGTCACATGTGATCTACTGTGCTACAAGGCTGGCTTTTATGACTCTTCTTAGACGAGCATTAATCCTATCGATAAGAATGCCGCTCTTTCATAATCTAAGCCACCTTTTACACATCCCACTTAGACCATCACTTTGGCGATAGAATTTCAATTATGTATTCAGGGGAATGGTGGGGCATTCAGTCCATAATAGTGTTTATATAGGGACATGTACTAAAGAATAAATTATTCCATTTTCAACAGAATTTAGAGGAAATGTAAAGGAGCCAGGAAGTACTGGGTTCAAAACAAAACTATTTCTTATAACATAAGAAAGAGCTGTCATGGTCTCATAATAAAGATAAAGCCAAGGACAACTACAATGCCTTTATTTAGACTACCTGATGGAGTCCAACAGAAGGCATAATGGTTACATCACTGGACTCCCACATAATGAACTGCAGTTCGAGTCCCAGAGCCAGCAGCTTAAAACTCACACTTGGCGCATACGCAAGCATACCCCAAGTCCAAAATCCTGAGAGAAGAATGAAGGAGAAAGAATTGTAGTGCAGCCATCACCCTTGGGGGTGGTGATTTCTCACTTTCTCTCTGTGTGTGTGTGTGTGTGTGTGTGTGTGTGTGTGTGTGGTAAGTGCATGCTC
>NW_006207163.1:2283573-2311680 GCF_000334495.1 Tupaia belangeri chinensis
AAAAAAAAAACCCTCCCCTCTCAAAAAAAAAAAAAAAAAAAAAAAAAAAAAAAAAAAAAAGACTACCTAATGGTTTTATGTAGAACCTTACAGATCCAATCAACTAATCAAAAGACATTGAAGTATATTAAGGATATGCTTCACATATCTCTGTTAAACACTGACGCTACTAAGAATTGTAAAGCTTCTCAAAAATCGCTAGGGAAGAACTCATTTTTCAAATAGATTAGTGGAAGTGCTTTTTTCTAATATGGCTGACTAAACATTGTAATACTGAAGCCCACAAAACCTGTAAAAGAAACACATGCCATCTTGGAAAAATGATTAAGAAAACTACATAGCTAAAAACAAGGGGTAAGGATGCCTCAGAAGGAGACCTCAGGAGATTCATCCTGTAGCTGGGAGAATCAGTCCTTGTAAACATTATTGAACCATAAACAAGGAAATGACATATACTTGATGTACCTGACTGGACTTCAGAAATGCTGTAGATCCAAGCTTGCTTAGTGTCCCCTTCTGGAGTTCCTATGACAGCTGTTCTGTGTCTGTTTATCCTCATTATTGGTTATTTGTGGGGTAGCTATTAGGTCTTCAGCCTAACAAAAGCCATATCCAAAGAATGTTGCCAGCAGTACTTGATGTGCTCCCTGATTTAAGTTATGAGACTCTAGACCTCAAACTTGAGCCTGATGCAAAAGTGGAATGAGGCATTTGGTCTTCTGGATATTTTGAAAGCATTGTGAATATGCAAATATAAATACTTTATAACCATAGTGCTGCTTATGGAATTTTTTAAAAAGGGAGGAAGCATCAAATTATTTGCTATCCTCACATTGAGAGATGTTGCCTTCATGCTTGCTTTTGAATAACGGCAGGCTTTTATCTGCTTTGTCCAACACAGTATGAAGGAAATGATACTCTATTACTTCCAAATGTAAGTCACAAGGTTTCTACCTGAATCTTTTGATATTCTCACTTTCGAAATGCTTCCTTTTGATTCAGTTCCTCTTAAAAAACAGCCAGCAAGGACCAGCAGTTAGCGTAATGGCTATGTCACTGAACTCCCATGTAGTCGACCATGGTTTGAGTTCTGGACCCGGCAGCTTAAACTCATGCCAGGCATGTATGTGTGTGTGCCCAAGATCCCAAGAGGAGAATGGCAGAGAAGAAGGGATTGTGTGTGGCCATCCCCCTGGGGGGTGATTCCTCACTTTCTATCTCTGTCTCTCTCTGTCTTTCTGGCAAGCACACACACCGTATAGTAAAAACCTCCCCCCCCCCAAAAAAAGAAAGAAAGAAAACAGTCACCACACTTCAGGGAGTCACGTGGAAAGGCCTCATGAGAGGGTTTTGGTCTATAATCCAAATTGAGCCTAGTTTTTAAGTCATCCTCTCCCAGACACTAGAAATATGCATAAAAATACTTCTAAATGATTCCAGTTATCTGCACTGGCACCTGTTATTCAGCTCTTCCTACTTAAGTTAAGATTCATCATATTGAGAAATAGAGATAAGTCATATTCACTAGACTGTTATTTTCTCATACTGCTACACAGCAACAGATAACTAGAGCACTGGGGGTGTCCGTTTTAGTCTTTACCATGACCGGAATATTTTAAACAAAGTGATATGATGTGACTTAACATTTTTTGAGACTTGAATTTATTTTTTTAAAAATGCTTGAGGGGTCAATTGGAGGTGTGGTGGTGAAGGTGATTAATCCCACATGACTGACTGCATGATTCGAGTCCTGGACCCAGAGACTTAAAAGACATGGCTGATTATGGTTCTACGATTAGACCTGGCAGCTTAAAAACCATGCTGGGCACGTGTGTGTGAGTGCCCAAAATCCTAGGAGGAAAATGGAGGATAAGGGATTGTGACATGGTCAGCTCTCCTTGGGGGTTATGTCTTGCTCTTTATCTCTCTCTAGAGGGCACATGGGTCCCAATGCAAAAACATAAATAATAATAAAAAAAAGGCAAGGCATTTGTGTATACATGCCCAAAACACTTAGGGGAGAATGGAATAGAAAAGATTGTAGCATGTTTATCCCCCACGAGGAGGGTGCTTTCTCACTCTCCTCCATCTCTGTCTCTATCTCTTGTGAGTACACACACCCTAAAGCAAAAAAAGGGGGGGGCATCATCAGTATTATATCTTCCCAATGCCATGAATAACATTTTTATGACATCAGTTAATTCCTGTGTCTTTGTTTATTTTTTGTCTGAATTACCTGTCCAGTGATTACAACGAGGTATTAAAATCTCCAACAATTAGTGCATCGGAGTCTACATCTCCCTATAGATCTAGCAGTCTTTCTTCTGTATATTTAGGTGCCCTGTCATTAGGTACATAAATATTTATAATTGTTATATCTTCTCAATAAATTAATCCTTTTAGAACTATATAATGTCCTTTATTGTCTTTTCTTATATTTTTTGTCCTGAAATCTATTTGTCATGAATAATATTTATAAAATATAAGTATATATTTTATAACTAACCCTTGGGCCAAAACAAAGGCCAAAATATTGAATATCATTGGTAATGAACATTAAGAACTGGATTTTGAACATTAAAAATATCAGGTCACTCAATTCGATAGTCCCATATCCACTAATCTAGGTCTCATTGCTTTCGGGGTAGTGTAGACATGGAAATATAGCTTGAACATCAATCATATTGGTTATTATGAGTAATGTTAGTATGGGCCTGTGGGAATAGTGAGAGTAAGGGGCTTTTGTTGGCTCACAGGAGATAGAAAACTGTTCCACTCCTCTATGAACAATAAAATAAAGGGATCGAGTTTTTAACAACCGAATAAATTATTTGGGAAATGGGCATTTTATCACTAATTGGTATTGAGCAATAGACTCACTATATATAAAATAAAATGTTTGAGGCAATACATGGTCAATTGATATTTCTTCAAAGCTAATGACATGAGGCACAAGGAGAAGATAATATTAGGGCAGGCCAGGTGTAGTAAAACATCAAACACTGATATGCTAGACAGTGAGTGGTTTGATTCTACTTTTAACAGAGCCTTGAAAAGAAAAAGTAATTCAACTTCTTGTAAGCATTTTCACTTACAAGAAACTTCAAACTTAAGCAATCAATTTCCCACATGAAAGGCTAAGTAAAATACAATTCCTTTTTCTTATTCCTAATAAGTAAAAGGTGCTTCCGTTTAATCTTAGTCTTCTGAGTGTAATATTGTTCAATTGATTTCCCTTCTCTGTTGTGTGCTAACCCAAGATAGACTATTCTTTCTCTACGTGCAAGCATAGATGGAAAATGAGCACAGCGTTACAGCCAATGGCAGCCAGTGCTGTCCCATATTTGACAATTGCACATCAATTTTCACTGTCAGCTATGCTTGCCTCTTCAGAAACATTTCTCAAACAAGACATTTCACTCTTCAACCTTCATTGCACGAAACAATTTCCATATTTATTTGTAACACTATTAGCAAGCATCTGTAGAGCCCTTATGGAATTCCAACAGTGTACTTACAGAATTACCTATAAAATTCCATTAGTATCTGCCTAATAATTCTCAAAAATCTTATCATCATTATCCAATAGATGATAAGAGTACTCATAAACAGGTTAAATAATTTTCAAAAACGTCTGAAAATGGAAAATCTATCGACAGTATATATTCTCTTTACTTACTGCCCTATAGAGCTTACAGTTAACCGTGCTTATGTATACATGTTTCTACATTGTATAATTCTCAAGGATTAATCATATATGTATGAAGTGTGACAATTTATATGCTACTGAGAGTTATTTATTCAAACTATATAGCAAGAATAAAAATATAAGTCCAATGCTATACATATAATCAAAACAATTTGACGAGAGAAAAACTATGGAGCTAGTAGCAGCACAACAGTAAAATTCAACACTCTGAAAGGCTGACACATGGGATGGACCCAAGTTTATGTTGAACAATCTATTCCTTGAGTATACCAGGCATATGTGTACCCATGATCTGGAGAAAGATGAAGCTGGATGTAGATGGTGACCTCAAGACCCTATTAGGAGTAATCGAGTCTCCACAGACTGGAGAGAACAAAGGATGCTAAAGATAACACCTCCACCCAAACAGAGACTGAAGAATTTGGGCATTATTCCTTTTCTGGGGGATAGTATAGGCCTGCACTCTCCCTCCTATCAGGCTCAAGTTTGGGGGAATGGTTACTTGCTCCAACTGATGCTACCCACAATTCAAGATTTTTGGATCTCCCAAAACAGTCTCAAGGGCAGGCTAGCAAGCCATGCTCTGATCTGGAAGATGAAGCTAGCCACAGGCCCTTCCTGAACTACTTTGCCAGGGACAAACTTGGGATCTAGGGCTATTCTTGCCCCAGAGCAGTACAGAACCCACTAAAAATATTAGACAGAAGCGAATATGTCTCTATATGCCTAAAATCAAAATAGAGACAAAGGAAAGAAAGAGAAAGCAAGGAGATAGCTCTCCCCCAAAAGGAACACAATAACTCTTCATCAAGAATGGATAAAACACAAGAAATCACAGGAATGTCAAAAAAGAATTCAGAATATTCATCATAACAAAACTCAAATGAGATGCAAGAAAAAATGTAAAATCAATTCCAGGAGAAAAGAAAATCGTTCTAATACATGAAAGAGGAATTTCTTAAAGAAATAGATGCTCTAAAAAAGAATCAAACAGAACTTCTGGAGATGAAGAATACAATACAGGAGATTTAAATCTCCCTTGAAAGTATTAACAGCTGATTAGATCACATAGGAGAAAGAATCTCTCGCCTTAAAGAAAAAAATCTCCAATTTAGTATAAGCCGACAAAAAGAATGAAAACTAATGGTGTGTGGGGAGATTTAATAACAAAATATGTGAAAATCTAGACAATTTTAATCAGCTGAGTATCTGCATAGTGATTTTCCAGAAGGCAAAAAGACAGGTAAGGCATAGAAAAATCTCTTTTAAAATACTGTCTGAAGACTTTTCCAAGTCTAGTTCCAGGAAATACAAATAAAGTCAAATAAATTTAACATTAGAAGATACTTTCCAAGGCTCATCATAGCCAAACTGGTAAAAAAAATCAAAGACAAAGACAATATTCTAAATATGTCAAGAGAGAAACATTAAGTTACTTACAAAGTTGACCCCTTCAGACTAACTTTAGGCCTCTTAACTGAGAAATGCAGGTGAGAAAATAATGGGTCCACAGATTTAAAATTCTGAAAGAAAAAATTTTTGGATGAAAATATTATACCTGACAAGATTATTCTTCAAATGAAAAGGAGAAATAATTTCCAGATAAACAAAAACTAAAAAAATTTACCAACCCTGGACTATCTCTTCAATAAATACATAAGGCAATACTGTATCAGGAAAATCAAAGGAAGAAAAATAGAAATAAGATAACACAAAACTAAGAAAACAATTAACAAAACGACAGGGATAAGTCAGCAAATATTGATAATAACATGGAATTTTAATGGATTAAATTCTCCAGCTAAAAGACAAATGGTTAAATGAATTGATTAAATGAAATGACAAAACATTTGCCTTCCATGTACTGCTTACAAATAACACAAATCACTAATAAATACAAACACTGACTTAAAAGTGAAGGGCTGGAAAAATTATTTTATACAAACCAAGAACAAAAACGTCTGGTGCCAGGATACTGATATCAGACAAAATGGAACTCAAGAGAAAAATTATAAAGAGAGACAAAGAAGGACATGGTATAGTGCTAAAAGGATTAATCACCAAGAAGATATAACAATTATAAATATTTACACATCCAACCCCGGGGTAACTAAATATGTAAAAGAAAGGTTGATTGAGCTAAAGAAAGAGATAGATTGCAACACAATAATTGTTGGCGATTTAAACATCCCTCCGTCACCATGGACAGTTCATCTGGCTAAAAATAAACAGAGACACAGGAGTGATCTGATACGGTAAACCAAGTGGATTTGACAGACATTTATAGAACATTTCACCCAACAACCACAAAATACCCATTTTTCTAATTTCCACATGGAATATTTTTAGAAGTTTACAACATAATGGGACACAAAAAAAGCTTCACAAATTTAAAAGTATAAAAACTGTATCTGGCATCTTTTCTAACCATAGTGGAATTAAACTTTGTATCAACAACAGAAAGAGCCTTGAAAAATACACAAAATATAATAATTAAACAATCTAATCCTGAATGACTTTAAAACTACTGGAAAATTAAGACTAAATCAGAAGAGATTTTGAAATGACTGATAGTGAACACATGGCTCTCCATAATCTTTGAGACACAACAAAAGTAGTCATTAAGAGAGAAGTTTATAGCAATTAGTGCTCACAAGAAAAGTATATAAGAAGTTGGCAAATAAATAAGCTAATGACATATCTTAAGTTAATAGAAAAACAACAACAAAAACAAAAAAGGAGCAAAGAAAAGATAGTAATAATGATTAAAGAGCTAGTAGGTAGTATAGTGGTTAAGGTGCTAGACTCCTACATGGTCAACCATGGTTTGAGTCTCATACCCAGAATATTGAAACTCATGGTGGATACATGTGCATACATTCCCAAAATCCCCAGAGAAGAATGGAGGAGAAGGGATTGTGACATGACCATCCCTCCTGAGGAGTGATTTCTTACTTTCTCTTTCTCTCTGTCTCTCCGGCAAGAGCACATGCTCTCTGTAAAAAAGAGAAAAAATAGAGCATAAATAAATTAAATACAGGATAAAAGAAGTATGTGTATATATACATATATATATATATAACCTATATATATATAAAAGTATATATAGTCATATATAGTATATATGAAGATGATGAAATGCAAAGCTGGTTTTCAACAGAATTTTTAAAAAACACTAGCTAGAAAAGTAAAAAAAAACAGAAAAATGAACTAGATCATTAAAATTGGTAATGAAACAGGCAATAGAATACTAATAAAAACTATATACCAACAAATGAGAAAACCTAAACGATATGGTCAAATTTCTGAATACATATAATTTACATAGATTGAACCAGGAAGAAATAAAAAGCCTAGATACACCAAAAACAAAAAAAATATTGAATTCATAATAGTTTTCCAACAAGGAAAAACCTTAGTCTAGTGACCTTACTTTGGAATTCTACAAAAGTATTAAAAGCGGACTAGATCATACAGAAAATAGAATCTCAGACATAGAAGAGAAAATTGCTGGCCTAGAAAAATCCACCATAAAGACTGAGATAATTGCCCAAAAAAATGAGAATAATATATGAGAAATACTAAATACCATCAAACACCCAAACATCTGGATAACTGGTATCCCAGAAGGTGAAGAGACTCATAAGGGCATTGATAACTTATTCCATGAAATCCTGCAAGAAAACTTTGCAAACCTAGAGAGGAACTCAAAGATCCAGTCCCAAAAAATACAAAGGACCCCAAATAGAATCAACCTAAGATCTTCTCCATGACACATTATAGTCAGATTGACTAAAACCTCAGACAAAGACAAGATACTAAGATTGACAAGAGAAAAACAGCAAATTACCTACAAGGGATAGCCCATTAGCAGACCTCTCATTGAAAACAATGCGAGCGAGGAAAGAATGGGAAAATATATTCAAAGTGTTCAGGGATAAGCAGTTTCAACAAAGAATACTATACCCAACAAGATTGTCCTTCATATGGGAAGGAAAGACAAAAACATTCTAAGATAAACAAAACCCAAAAGAATTTACCAACACAATACCAGATCACCAAGAAGTTCTCAAGGGAGCACTATACCAGGAAAATTAAAAACAGACACAAAGAAATGAGTTCAAAAACTAAGAAAATGGCCAACTTGATCATAGGGACAAGTCTGGAGTTGAATATTATATCCCAGAATTTAATTGGGAAGATCGAACCATAACAGAAGATAGATTAAGTACATGAGATTGAACTGGTAAGATAGCATTTTATGACTTTTGATTAAATCATTGCTGATTTTCTTCTAGGCTTAAAACCTTTAAGTTTTAAGCAAAGTTCCTTAGTATTTCTTTGACTTATTAAAGTTAAAACTGCTTTTCTTGAAATTATCAGCTGAACTTGCTATTGAGGGTGGTTAGATTATTTGAGAAATTGTATGATCAATGAAATGTGGGGGAAGAAGGAATGGAAGAACTGTAGACACCAGAGATGGTATGGGAGGAGGGTGAGAAAGGACAGAGGGTCAGAAATAGGGGTAAAGTATATATATGTATGAAACTAGAAATGGAAAATTATCGATGATAGCATGTATGATTAAGCCACAATGCAGTGTATTCTGGATGGGAAATCTCATTTTGTATGCTATGATGATGCTTAGGGAATGAATGTAAATTAATAAAAATAAAGAAAGAAAAGGAAAAAAATGAGCCAATAAACTGAAGAGATAATTCTTTAAGGAAGACATATGAATGATCAAAAATCACATGAAAAAATGTGCAATATCTCTTTTATCATAAGGAAAATGTGAATAAAACCACAATAAGGTGCCATTTAACCCCAGTCAGACTGACTATGATAAAAAATAATATTAATAAAGAAAGAACAAGTGTTAGGGTCCAGTGGTGAAAGGGAACCCTCCTACACTGTTGGTGTGAATATAAATTAGTACTGCCACTTTGGTAAACATAGAGGTTCCTCAAAGAATAACAAATAGAACTATCATATGACCCACTAATACCACTGCTTGATTTTACCCAAAGGATAGGAAAGCAGTCAGTTGAAAAAATAGCTGCACATTCTTGTTTATTGCAGTATTAAGCACAATTGCTAAGACATGCAATCAATCAAAATGCCCAAGAACTGATGACTGGATTGAAAAAATGTGGCACATATAAACTATGTAATAATATTCAGCCTTAAAGAACAATAAGACCTTGTCTTTTGATACAAAGTGGATGCATTTAGAAAATTTAATGCTAGGTGGAACAAGCCAGCCTATGTGTATATCTCTACTCAGTATATAGCAAATGTCTGTGCTCTACTGCAAGATTGAGAGATTTGAAGAGCTAATAGTAAGCACTGCAAGGGCAGAGACCAGAGACTGTATAGGAGAGAAGTGGATAGAAGGGGATAGGTGAGAAGAGCTAAGAGAAGGAAAAAAAAATTTAATTAAAATAAATATAAATAAAATAAAATTAAAATACATAAATAAATTCAGAATAAAATAACTTGGAACTGAAAAAGAAAGAAAGATAATTAGGAATCATTTGCAGATATGTTTTGCAAAGCCAAACAAATTTATGGGTAATCCAAAATTTTAAAACATCCAAATTGAAAAAACATTTTTTTAATTTAAAAAAAAATTACATGTGTTCCATGGAGCATAACCTACCCAAAGTCCTTCTCCCCCCCCCCCTTTTTTTCCAGATTATGAAAGAAAAAATAAGCTATGCAATAAAATCTGTGTACAGTTTTTTAAGATTATTTTTAAACGTATAATTGTAGTCCTGGTGATAGGGAAAATACTTCCTCTTGCTTATCAGCAGTGAGGTCAAACTATGAACAAAATGATTTTATTGTACCCACATCCAGTCTCACATTGTTTTTACAGTTCACTTGGATGGAAAATGCACAATGAAGGTCTTTTCCAGAGTCACTTAAAGGATAACCTGAAGCATAATCTTAAATTAATTAGTCTTATTTTAAGACAAGTAGTTTTATGATGATCCTAGATCCCTTTGACTCTTTTTTGGGGAGGGAAGTGGGTGTTAAATTATACATAAAAATGACTTCTCATAAAAGAAACATTTTATTAAAAATCTTTTACATGTTGGATGTAGTCTCATAATGAAATTTCACAAAGAAAAATTTGACAAAAATGATTTAAAGTTCCTAGCTGTTGTAAAGAATAATTTTTTGTCGATTAAACTTTATGTGGTATAAACACAAACACAGTTCTAAGGAGAATTTTGGGAATTTTATTCACTTGAGAGGAAATAATTTTTATGTTTTATAAAGTGATTACGAAGAAAGAGAGGGTTATTTTTGTACAAACTTTCGGTAGCTTAAGGGAAATAAGAAGTTTAAAGGCAAATCATTCCTGAGATTGACAGGATTTGAAAAGGAAATAGGGCACGTATTTTAGTTAAATCTTATTCAAAAAGAAGATGGTGAAAATTCTTTTGTCTTAGAATTTGTAGATCTAATTTTCTTTGGTCAAGCTGCACCCTAAGCCTCTTTTTCTTAAACCAAAATAATTTAGATTTATAAGCACTAATTTTACAAGGGTTCCTTTCTCAAGAAAGTAAGTTTTTGTTGTTGTTGTTGTTTGTTTGTTTGTTTTTCAATTAACTTAGGTCTCTCCTCAAAGTTTTGCTTGGAGGTCTGGAGCTTAATGGCACAATAAATTATTTGCATGAATTAAACAATAAATAAATGTGTGTTTTATGAAGTCTACTAATAGAAATCTGTTTTTAATACTATTTCTCCCTTTCCCATAAATCTATTTCTACCTAACAGTAATATGTATTTTGCACCATGACTTGAGATTTAAGCAACAAATAAGATAGAATGCCTTT
The DNA here is from genome assembly GCF_000334495.1 of Tupaia belangeri chinensis. Classification (NCBI taxonomy): domain Eukaryota; kingdom Metazoa; phylum Chordata; class Mammalia; order Scandentia; family Tupaiidae; genus Tupaia; species Tupaia belangeri. The sequence goes on from NW_006207163.1 coordinate 2,294,131, forward strand.
TAATACACAGCTTATAGCACAGTTAGGGTTAAACATTTTTTCCTATCTATACTATAAGCCATATATTAAAAGGACTTTTTGCAAAGCCTTTCTCTTCTGTTATTAGTAAAATAGGGGTAGAGGCATTATACTATAATACCTTCAAAGGAGAGCAATTTGTTAACTGCACAAAAATCCTTCAAGGTTAATATTAAATTCATGATTAGATTATATTTTACAATTAAAAAAATTATGATCTTAAAGAGGTTAAATAAATTGCTTAAAGTGACAGTTATCTTTATGAACCAAGGTAGATTCCACCCAAATCATGCTGCCCTGCTGTGCTTGTCTTCTTTGAAGCAGCAAATGATGGGATAAAATCCTTGGGAACCGGGCTTCAGAGACAGGCAGAGGCTATGTTTGTTCCTTTCCAGGGACTATGTACAGGATCTTCCAAGTGTCAGACTTGGTAATCGTAAGACATTAATAATTTAGTTCACTTAAATTTAAATTAATTTTAATAAAAAATGGGGATAAGATAACCACAGAGACTTTTTATCTCAATAGTCAGATGAACGCTAAAAGAATGAGCTTGATTTTTTGCATGAATTTATGATGAAAGCACAATCTTCATAGGAACAAGTGTAATAGTGTTTTTAATGTAGACTATTTTAAAAAAGAATGAGTTTTGGTTCTCTCAGAGTTGATCTGAAGATCACACTCCCACATTACTTGTGACTTACTAATAGAGGGATGACATAAAGCTTATTTTAACACTGTTCTTATAAATTAAATTCAGTACAGATGTAGGTTGTGTTGCGATATCATGAGTAAGAGCTCTCACTGACTTTGCAATATGGTAAATAGGGATCAAATCAAAGTTCTTTACTTCCAAACTCATTCCTTGAGGACAGCATTACCCTGATACCAAAACTAGACAAAGACACAGCAAAGAAAGAAAACTACAAACCAATATATCTGATAAACATAGACACAGAGATTCTCAATAATATATTAGCAAATTAGAGCCAGTAAGTGGTATAGTGGTTAGGGATGCTGGACTCCCACATGGGCAATGGCAGTTTGCATCCCAGACATGGCAGCTTGCTTTTTCACTCCCCTCTTCTCTGTCTCTCTCTGGTGAGCACACATGCCTTATGTAATAATATTAAATAAAAATAAATAAATATATTTTTAATATTAGCCCCCCTACCAAAATGGCTTTAATTAAAACAAGAAAGAAAGAGAGAAAAAATAAGAAAAAAGAAAAGAAAAGAAAAGAAAAGAAAAGAAAAGAAAGAGCATACAGATTGTAATGGGAAAAAATTAAACAAAATAGATCTCGGTTCTTGAACTGTTAGTGATATTGAGCAATTAACTTCCTTGTACATTTTTCCTCATTTTTTTATTTCTATGACTAATTACTAGCCATTATATAGTAGACTAATTTATTTGTTTATTTTAAAGACAGGGTCTTGGGAGACCTTGTAGCTTAGAAGTTAAGAGAACCTAATCTCACATAGCCAACCATAGTTCAAATCAGAGGACAGAAGCTTAAAAAATGCACTGGCCCAAAAGTGTGTGTGTACATCCAAAATTCTGAAGGGAAGGAAGAATGGAGGGAAAAGAATCGGGGTGTATCCACACCTCATTCTAGGGTACTTTCTCTCTCTCTCTTTCTCACATGTGTGTAAGTGCATGCTTCCTCTAGTAAGAAGGAAAGAAAGAGAGAGATAAAAACAGAAAGAAAAGAAAAAGGAGGAAAGAAGGAAGAAAGAAAAGAGAAAGAGAGAGAACAAAAGAAGAAAGAGAAAATTTTAAAAAGAAAAGGAAAGGAAAAAGGAAGAGAAAGCAAGAGGGCAGGATGAGGGAAGGATGGGTCTGACTGTGTCCAGATCTTCCTTTCTCAGCCTCCAAGCTAGGATTATAGGCTTACACCACCTCACCCAGGTCTTTTTTAAGCAGGGTCTCACTGTGTTGTCCAGGCCAGCTTCAAGCTCATGATCCTGGAGCTTCAGCCTCCCTCAGTCACTGAGACGACAGACACATGCTCCCACTGTTAGCATTGAAGTTGAACTAGGAACTTAACAGTATCTTGGTAGAATGTACCACCACAGCAGGTCCACAGTGAGCATTTAAATATATGCATATATGTATGTATGTATATATATTAGTGCATTCTTGAAAGATGTGCTAATAAGTTATTTTCATTTTTGTTACTATTATTGTTTTATTATAGCCATTATTATTCTTTTTTTTTTGAGAGGTTTTTGCTATAGGGTACATGCGCTCGCCAGACAGACAGAGAGAGACAGACAGAAAGCGAGAAATCACCCCCCAGGGTGGATGGCCACGCCGCAATCCCTTCTCCTCCATTCTCCTCTCGGGATCTTGGGCATGCACGCACATGTGTCTGGTGTGACTTTTAAGCCACTGGGTTCGGGACATGAACCACGGTCAACTACATGGGAGTCCAGTGACATAGCCATTACACTAACTGCTGGTCCCTAGCTATTATTATTCTTGTTATAAGTACTTTTATATATGCAGCAATGTGTTCATTATGAACACAGATTAAGTGAAAATGCAGTTTATTTTTAAAACCCATGAAAAGTATGAGTCTAAAGGAGTTGAAATTTACTTCAACATTGAGGGTTTTTTTTAACTTATTTATTTAATTTTATTATTATTATTACTATTTAATTTGCTATAGGGCATGTGCACTCACCAGAAAAAGACAGAGGGAGAGAGAAAGAAAGTGAGAAAGAAAGCTGCCAACTCCAGGACTTGAACTGTAGTCAGCCACTGCACCACTTACTGACCACAGCATCAAGATTTTTCATTGCATTTTATTACATATTGTGATATATTACATAAAAACTTACATACAAAAATAGTGGTTCAATTATGAAGTTAAAGTTTGCTACCTATTAGACATAAATTAAGACTCAAAGCATTAAGCAAGTTGACAGAAGTCATGACACAGTCATAGAATGGATGCATTTTATTAATCACTGTCTTACAAATTTCTGATCTATGCACACTTTGGAAGTTTTCTTGATGCTAGTACATTTTTTTTAATGTCATTATTTCAATCCGAGGAAGTAGTCTTCTCTTTCCAAAATTTAGAGATAATTTTGGAAATAAATATATTTTGGGGCTAGAGAAACTATGTAAAACAACTTAATTTCTTTTTTCACTAGAGCTAGAAGGATTAACTAGAGTTGGAAGGATTAGAGAGGGACAATGCATATAAATTGACATTTAATTAAATTTGAGTTTTTGTTTATGTCACAATTTGATCCTTACACATTCATGGTACCTTTAGTAAGCTAAATGCTTGAATCAGGCATGTGTGTGTGTATATATATATAGAGAGAGAGAGATAGATAGATACCATTTTCTCAAGTAGGTAATCATGGATTGCAGAAAAAAAATGAGGAAAATAAATCTAAATAATAAATAAAGGAGCTTACATACAGAGGTAAAATATGAAACAAGAACCTAGCCTGTGAAGAAGAACCATGGTGTAAGAATGAAGAAACATGGAAGATAACCAGATTAAAGATTCAAGATAGACTTTTATGTTTACAATCCTGACTGGCGTTCCACTTATGGTTTAAAACAGAGCCTGCTGATAAGTCACTGAGGTATACGTGAAATGAAAATTTGTGGATTCATAGACGTAGAACAACTTTGGAATCAGAGTGTCAGAGAGTTCAACAATACTGATGAAAATATCCTGTTTGTAACTGAAAAGACAATGAAAGGAGATAATGGTTAAGGTGTCAAATCAATGATGGAGTTGGGGAAATGACTTAGATGTTGGTAGTTGGCTACAGTATGAAGGGTAATGTTAGAAGTGCAAGACAGGAATCAAAAGAGAAGCTATTGGATTAATAAATAAAATAATGACTTATACACAGTAGTTTGAATCAAAGAGATGTTTGACCTCATCTTGCCTTGTTGTTGGAGGGATGCTTTCTTGGACCAGGTAGTGGTGCAATGGTAACATAACTAAGTCTACCAGGAAAAGGTCCTGGATTTGTGTTTGAGGACCTCCCTGATATCAGCAGGTAAAAGTCCATGATCTGAGCTGACAGTGACAAGGGGTGGTTTGTGGCATGAAAGATTCTGTTTAGGATGTTTCATCCATTTCCCATCCAAAAAAAAAAAAAAGGATTAATAAATTTTAAAAGAACGAAAGGGAAATAGATGTTTCCTGAGAGCTGCTGCACTATCTAGGTAGTGTAGTAGGTGGAATAGCGTCCTCCAAAAATGTATGTTGGACAGCAATCAGAATATGAGCTTATTGGGAAATAGGATCTTTGTGGATATAATTAGTTAAATTAAAATGAGGCTATACTGAAACTGAGTGGCCAGAAAAATCCCCAAATTGGTCTTATTACAGGAAAGGGCTAATACTAGAAATCATAGAGTCTGTAAAGACAGAGGCAGAGACTGAAGTGAAGCATCCACTAGCCAAGGAAGCCCATCAGAAGCTAGGAAGAATCATGGAAGAGCTTGTCTTACAAAGATTCCTGAAGGAGTCAACCCTGTCTTCATCTTCATTTAAGAATCTGACCTCCTTAACAGTGATATAATTAAGTCCTATTCACTTAAGACACTAAATTTGTAATAATTTGTTGTGGTAGCCCTGGGAATTTAGTACAGAGGAAAACATGATTTTCAGCCACTCCAATAAAAAAAATGAAGTCATGAGAATGCTAATGACGGGCATCATAGCTATCAGAGACATGGGCTGTGATGGCGTTGGATTAGAAAAGGGAGGAAATGGTTTATCTGAGAATGATGGTAGAGAAGGAGGTAATGTTGAGGAAAATATCTTGACCTAGATCACCGATTGCCCATAAAAGGAAATTAAGCATTGAGAGTCATAAACAACATGCAAAATAGAGAGTATTGGGAAAGCTACTAGAACCAATGAGCTCCACTGGAGTGAATGCTTTAAAAAGTTTTCCTTAAACTCTTTTATGAGAGCATCAGGACTTAGTGGAACTCAGAATTTGGAGTTTGTAAAACAATCCTTACTTTTCTACAGTTCCCAATAGTTTATATCTACTTGAAAAACTACTATTCTTGCACCACATTTTCCTTATCAATAAAAGGATAATAATATCAACTCTTTTATAGAGCCTTGAAGATTTACATAATAGGATTTATGTTTGGCATCTAGTCTATTGTACTCTATATAATGAAGGTAGAGGAATGGTTCAGAGGGCTACTCTGAGACCAAATGTATATAAAATATACAGTAAGCACTCTATGTCTGTTACCATTGGTTAATATTAGCTTTTCACCTCCTTTTGTTAAGCCTAATGATTTATTATAAACTCCCAGAGAGGAGAAGTATGAGCTGGTGTTTAGCCATACCTGATATGCCTGTCAGGCAGTCCACTAAGTTGTGTGACACACCAGTTGGAAACAAAGTTTTAATGTGTTTTCAAAGAAAACACTCTGAACACAGTGTTAGAAGACTTTCTAGCATACACCCTTTTTAAGGTGTGGTCACTCAGTGAAAATGTGCTGATGAGATGAGAAAATGTGTTATTAAAGACACATTCTTGGAACATTACCATATTTTAATCACATTTTGTCATTGCCCAAGTGTACACATAAGAGGAACAATAGATTAGTCATCATGAGAAATCCTCAAACATAAACACTTGTGCACTATCTCTGATTTATGTTGCTCCCAGATGTTCACACATAGTAAAAGAGGGAGGGAAAAAGCAATGACTTTGTTCAGAGCAGAATAAATAAAACTGCTCCATAATCTTGGATAAATAAATGACATCAGAGTTGGAAGTTCTTGACTATATTCTACAGTGATAAACGTTATCTCTAGATTAGATAGAATAGTTCATATAAATACTCTCTCAGTTAATAGGAGAACTGAAGGAAAGGCTATGTAAGATGTGGATTCGAAAACACACGACCTCATCTCTTAGCTTGGGCTTCCATAATGAAATACTGAAGACCCCGTGGCTAAAAAAACAGAAATTTACTTTCTGATGATTCTGTAGGCTAGAAGTTTGAGGGTGCATGTCTGGTCAGGGTCTGGTGAGGGCCCTCTTCCCGGATTGTGAGTGTTTGCCTTTCCTACTATGTGTTCACACAGCCTTTCCTCTCTCTTCTTCTTATCTTCCTCCTATCAAATTTGTGCCTTACTTTTATGACATCGTCTTTTAATTTATTTTTATTGTTTTGCAAGAAGCTGCATGTGTTTTCTGGAGAGAGACACAGAGAAAGAGGGAAAGCAAAAAAGCACCCCTCTTGGTGAATGTTCACACCACAATCCCTCCTCTTCCATCTCTCCCTCTTTTTAGAATTTTGGGCACACACACACACACACTTGTGCCCAGCATGTTTTTGTAAGCCACCAGGTCCAGAGCTTAAATAACACAGTTGGTGACCTGAGGTCCAGCCATCTTAATCATCAAGTTTCCCCCCTTATGACTTCATCTAGTTCAAATTACCTCTTAATAGCCCTATCTTCTTCGAACAGCCCCCTGGAGGACTTCAACATGCAAATTTGGAGGAGATATAATCCAGTCCCATAATTCCTTGAGAAGTAGTTCTGTTTGTGGAAGAGCATAAAGAAATCCAATGTGACAACAGTGAAGAGCCAAACAACTGGGTTTGGCCAGTTAGGCAAGAACCAAATATTGGAGAGTTCATTAAGTAAAAAGTGAACCGTGTGGCTTTTATTTTACTAGTGGGAAGGGGAATGCAAGAGACAGAATAGAGGGTTTTCGGTAGGATAACTGCATAATTTGGTTTATAACTTAAATATTCTGGCTGCTTGGTAGAGAAGAAATTTTAAGGAAACAGGCAATACTAGCTACATAATTTGTGGAGTACAATGAAAATGCAGTATCCTTTGTTCAAAAACTCTGAAAACTTTCAAGATGGTAATAGCAGAACAATAAACCAGCTGGGGATATCCTGTGTGAGATCCTCTGTCTGTGCATGGCCCCACATCATGAAAACAGGTCTAGATGCAAGAGTCAAAACAGAAAGATCACATGTGAGACCATCCCAGTTGCCCAGGTGATAAATGCTAGAGATCTAAAATAAGATAATGCCAGTGGGAATTGAACCAGATTGAGAAATTAAGGAACTGCTTTGGATAGCAAACAGAGGGGTAGATATGGCAGGATCAGGAAAAGGAATGTCTAGATTTGAGCAGCAAGTTGGATAGTGGTGGTATTAACTGAGCTGAGAGGACAGGGAGAAACAGATCTGCTGGGGCCCAGGATCAACTGATCTAATTTGGGATGCTAAGCTTGAGAGAGACTGCAAAAAAATTATCTTAAAAAATTCTAAATATTTTCAAACTACAGGTTTTTACTTGAAAAACACTAAAGATTCCAAAATCTATAACTTTTCCTGACAAATTATAAATTTGTGTAGCTTTGGTTTGCAAACTGACTCCTAAGTCTATGTACAAGGTATAAATTTGTTCATATTATCTACAGTGTAATAAATATAAATTGGGGACCCGCATATGGGGTAATGGTTACATGGCTGGATTGCCACATAGTTCACTGCAGTTTGAGTCCCAGTCCCCCAGCAGCTTATAGCACGCACTCTATAGCAAAAAACAAACAAACAAACAAAAACTAAAAATAAATAAATAAATCAAAATTGTATTTCTTTGAAAGTTTTTACCTTATTAATTTTGTAGGAAATTCAGTCAGATACAGGATCAGAAAAAAGTTAAATATTGGCAAAAAAGGATGATATTTTGTGCTATTTATGATAGTCAGGTGATATTGATGCATCTTTTAAAATTGTTCAGATGAATTTGATTGCACAAAGCAATAAACCATTATTAGTTCTCTTTTCCTTTCTTTTCATTTTTTTTTTTTCCTGAGAGAGATTTTTGCTATAGGGCTTGTGTGCTAGCCAGAGAGACAGAAAGTGAGAAATCACCCTCTGGAGGGATGGCCACAATGCAATCCCTTCTCCTCCATTCTCCTCTTAGGAGAGAAAATTATGTTCAAAACAATTGTTACTCAAAGTGAATACTGTCTCTGTATGTCACTTAGGACCATTAGATCCCATTCTTCAATTAGAATGTAATGGAATATGAACTGTGCATACAAAAAATAAGAAGTCTGGATAATCTTTTTTATCTATGTACTACTGACATGATTCATTCACTTCTTCACTGATAGTCAAGAGAATTGTTCCACATCTTACCCATAAATTATAGACCAAAGACAATGAGGTTCACTCCAGCATATTCTGAGTCCCCCAAGGACAGACTGATAATTAAGACCCTAGATTTTAAAAAAAAAGACCCTAGATGTATTTGAACAAGGAGTTCACCACATTAGCCACATTCATGAAGTGGCATGCAGCTATTTCACACTGAAAAGTGTGGTCTTATATATTTTTTGATTACATAACTCTCTAGCAGATTTTAATTTGTTTTTGGCATCAGAAAGAAGACAGACATGGAAGATGAGAAAATGAACGATTTTTAAAAGCTATTTTCATGATCTAATCATGTATTTTGCTTTATTTACTGAAGTTTCTTTTCTTTAAGTTTAGTATCTCATATAGTGTCCCAACCCAGGGGACAGTAGAACAGGTTTCCTGAGGGAAGGAGTGAGAGAGACGGGAGGAATGACACAGTGTTACAACTCTTCAGGGTCGTCAGGAGATGACGCAGTGTCACAGCTCTTCAGGGTCTTCAGGGTCGTCTGGTGATCGTGGGCCAGGGATCGTGGTTATATACATGTTGGTGGGTGGTGATTGATTGTTCTATATGTAAATGAAGGATTTTAAAAAGTGGGTTATGATTGGTTGCTTTTGTGGACCAATCATGAGGTGCCGGATATGCAAATCTGAGGGATTCTAAGCTCACTGATTTGCTATGGGAAGTGGCCAATCAGAGTATGGTTTTGAAGGTGAGGTTTTGAAGGGGAGCCAATCATGGCCTTTGTCATTGTGTAATTGTTTGCTGAGAAACCGAAACCTAAGGGTGATATTCACTGGTGCACAGCCTCCCACAATATAGTATATGGATTGTTTTCATTAGAGTCACAGTGGATGGGCAGAGGAGAAGGACATAGACTCCTGGGCTCTCCATGAGGCATACTTTCTGGGTGAAAACATTTAAGGTACTCTCCACCACCAGCTTCCTCCATGACTGCTTCTGTAGGTGATCTAAGCGTGATTCACAGTAATGAACATATAGCTCACTTTCCCCGGCTCAGTAATTACCATCTAGTTCAAGCTATGTCTCCTGCAAGTCTTTTTTCTTTTTTCTTTTCTCTTTTCCTTTCTGTTCTTTTTTCTTTTTTTTCTTCTTTTCTTTTCCTTTCTTTTCTTTTTTCTTCTCTCTTCTTTTCTTTTCTCTTCTCTTTCCTCTTTTTTCTCTTCTTTTTCTTCTCTTTCCTTTACTCTTTTCTCTTTTCTTTTCTTTTCTTTTCTTTTCTTTCCTTTTCTTTTTTTCTTTTTTCTTTTTGAGGGTTTGCCTATCTAGGATGACTAAGAATGAGAGTGCTCATTTCCTCCAGGGAAAAACTTTAGAGCTGTGACCTTAGGCTCAGGACCCATCTTGACAATTAATATCAGAACACAATACAAAACCTGGCACATTCAGATTACTGAAACTTACAAAGCCTTGAAACTTGGTCAAGGAGCCTCATTTTCATATTGAGCTACATAGAAATCCAAGGAAAATTCAATTTAGCTTTTCAAGAAGGGCTGTGGTATTTCTGCATCCTGTGCTTAGTCCTCACTGTGTAATTCCCATCACTCTATATGAACAAGACCAAGGTATATTTTATGGGCATAGTGTTATATGAACCCATTAAAAAAAACACTTTCTCATTTTATAACTGAAAATTTGAAAGTTTTCATTGATAAAGGCATCCAGCCTCCTAGAGAAGAAAGTACTACAAATCTTGAGTATAAAATTGTGCCACAAAACCATACCCTTCTTGAAAATGACCTTAAGAATGCAGTATCCTCTTTCTTACCAAAGAAATAAAGTGATATCTCAATACACCTAACTCTGAGCTGTTTCCTTTTCTTCAGAATTTATGTTGTCAAGTAAACCAACTCCAAATGGGACATAACGCCAAGTTGCAGAAAAATATTACCAAGCCCAGAGATGGCATTGTTGGTGTTGCAATGAAAGAGCAACCTGTTTGCTTCTCCTTGGAAAATATTCTTTCTAGAAATATGAAAGTGATGGAAAAGAACCTCATGAACTACATTGATCCAGGAACACATAGATGATAAGATTGCTTTATTAATGGGCTTGCTGCAAAATCCCAACTCCCTGCCCATTGGGATGCCTCTAGGACATTGCGGACTCTTGAGACTTTCAAATGGAGAAAGATAAGGTCTTAACATATACAATGTACTGCAAATATTTCTTACAAATTTATTTCTAAGTCAGAATCTTAAAAAATTTATTAAAAGCAAATGTTTATTAATAATGTCCTTTAAAGATCATCATCTTACAGAAAGTGACCTCAGTATTTCTTTTTACTGCACTTGTTATGGTAAATACAATATTGTATATCAAGAATTAGCTTGATACATTCATAAATTATTTTTACTAACTATATTTTTCATTCCTGAAATGTATATATTCTTCTGTGTTATGTGTTTAAAGTGTTTATGGGTTTTTATTGCAGTTCCTTACTTTATATTGCATGTGTTTGATTAAAGTACTATTTTGTACAAAGACTTTATTTTATAGCTGTAAGGGCATGAAAAAAATGCTTAAAATATATTTTTTTGAGAGGTTTTTCACTATAGGGCACGTGCACTCGCCAGACAGACAGAGAGAGACAGAGAGACAGAAAGCGCACAGGCGCCCGGCGCGAGTTTTAAGCCACCGGGTCCGGGACGTGAACCACGGTCGACTACGTGGGAGTTCGGCGACATAGCCATTACGCTAACTGTTGGTTCCCAAAAATACTTAAAATATTTTATTGACATTTTTATTTTCAAATTGATTGTTCTTTGAAAACTGGGTACTTAGACTTGAAACCTTTCATTTTAGATCAGCAATTTATATTTTATATTATTTATTTTAGAATAAAGTTAGAGAGATATTTGGCATGTAAAAAATTAATTTACATTCTGGCCATTAATTTTATGCACCATTTTATTACAACAGTAGATCAGAAAGTGAAAATCAGAACTAGCCTATTCCTTGTTCAAATTATTACTTTGGATTTAGTGTTTGTTTAGATGAGAGAAGTCATCATTTTTTTTGAAGAAATTTTTGCTGTAGGGCACGTGCACCCAACAGAAAGACAGAGAAAGACAGAGAGACAGAAAGCGAGAAATCACCCCCCAGGGGGTATGGCCACACCACAATCATTTCTCTTCCATGCTCCTCTTGGGATCATGGGCATGCACACACACACACCTGGCATGAGTTTAAGGCACTGGCTCTGGAACTTGAACCACAGTTGACTACATGGGAGTTCAGTGACATAGCCGTTACGCCAACTGCTGGTCCCAGTCATCTTATTTTATCCCAACAAATCTAGAAAGTATGAGGATATTTCTCCTTTATTTGAGCTAATACAAATTGTTCTTTCCAAATCTTTCTTGATACACTTAAAATGTAAAATGCTCAATCTCTGCATTAAAGAATTAAGGCATGTGAATCAAGGAGATTACAATTCTCTCTGGAAGATTAAATTTTCAGAAAATCTATTATATGTGGTAGATGTGATATACGAAGAGATAAATCCACTTGGAAACTACTCATCTGAAATAAATAGAAATATTTTCTTTTCGTCTAAAAGATAAAGAAAAACATCCCTGACAGTGTATGCTCAATGAATTATTGCATAAATCACATTCACTAGATTTTACTTAGATTAAATTTTATAAATTATAATTATTTTTAACAAACTGTTTTAAGGTTTTATTACTTTTAGTAAGAAGTAACTATTAGTTACAATATTTTTTTTAGAGACAGAGTTTATTTTTTTTGTTATAGGGCACACGTACTCACCAGAGAGACAGAGACATACAGAGAGGCAGAAACTGAGAAATCACCTACCATCAGGGATGGTCATGCCATAATCCCTTCTCCTCCATTTTCCTCTTGGGATTTTGAGCACACACACACACACACACACACACACACACACACACACCTGGTGTGAGTTTTAAGCCACCAGGTACAGGTCTAGAACTATGGTTGACTATGTGGGAGTCCATAGTTAGAGGTTTTATTCAGTTTTTTTTTTTCTTTTCTTTTCTTTTGGAGAGGTTTTCGCTATAGGGCACGTGCACTCGCCAGACAGACAGAGAGACATAGAGACAGAAAGCGAGAAATCACCCCCCAGGGGGGATGGTCATGCCACAATCCTTCTCCATTCTCCTCTCATGATCTTGGGCACGCAGGCACACGCACCCGGCATGAGTTCTAAGCCACCAACCAGGTCCGGGACGCAAACCCCGGTCGACTACGTGGGAGTCCAGCGACATAGCCATTACGCTAACTGCTGGTTCCCTATTCAATTAGTTTAACCATTAGGTTTCTATTAAAAAAAAAAAAAAAAGACTAAAATCACTAACTATTTAGTTACATAGTTTGCTGGTGTCCTTTGCATGATTATCATTTTGGAAGAAAAAAATAGGTTATTATTATTATTATTATTATTATTATTTTTGCTTAAATAAAATAATATATGTTATAAACTGATACGCTCTTAGTTGAAAATTGAATTAGGGAAAGCTGGTGGCATGGTGGTTAAGGTGGCTGGATCCCACGTGGCTGACTGCATGGCTTGAGTCCCAGACCCAGTGTTTTGAAAAATGAGTGCATATACATGCATGCCCAAAATCCTAAAAGGAGGGAGAAATGGAGGAGGAAGAATTTTGATATGATCATCTCCCATGAAGGGATGCTTTCTCACTTTCTCTCTCTTTCTCTCCCTCTCTCTCAGTCTTCATTGAGCACACATACCCTCTAGAAAATTATAAAAACAAAAAGATTACATTTGTAGAAATATGCATATGAGACTAGGATTTGCAGTTTTATATCCATTGCCCCCCACCGGAAGTCAGTTGTTAACAGTAATGAAAAGTAGTCCTAAAAGTCTCATTTTCTGAACTGTTAGGAAAACCACCAAATCACCAGCCCATATTTTGCAGTGACATTTACTTAAAATTTCTTGTTCTTTTTTTGAAGTTTATCCATGTATTTATTCTATGAACAAAAGACGGACAGAGAGAGAGAGAGAGACAGCACCCTCAACCAAGGTTCTGATGTTGCAGTCCATTCCCAGTCTTCAGCCAGGTCCAGACCATGGGCAAATGTGTGCTCAGCATACTGAGGGAGGTCTCCGGACTTGACCTGAGAAACTTTCCTCTTGGGATTGTCTCACAGAGCATCGCTTTTAACTGCTGTGCCACCATCTTGCCCTTTATTTGACTTTTTTTATTTTTTTTCAATACAATACTACTGTCTAGAACAGGAAAAAATTCAACCCTGGATTTTTACTCTGTGATAAAAAATATTAGAGTGTTAAAATTACTGTGAATGTTGTTTTTACTGTAAAGTTCAGTGAGCAGGAGAAATTATATCTTTATATAAATAATATTTATTTCTAGTATCTTTCTAAAGAAAAATTGAGGAAGTAAATAGATTTTATAGGTTCTATAAAATAACAAAATAGTGATCAAATGTATAAAACAAAATAAAGTAAAAATAAAATAGGGGCTGGAAGGTGGCATGGTGGTTAAAGGTGCTGGATTCCCACATGGGCGACTGTAGTTCAAGTGCTGGACCTGGCAGCTTGCTTTCTCACTTTATCTCTCTCTCTCTCTGTGTCTCTCTCTCTCTCATTCTGTCCCTCTCTGGTCCAATTGAAATAAACAAATGAAGAAAGAAAGAAAGAAAGAAAGAAAGAAAGAAAGAAAGAAAGAAAGAAAGAAAGAAAGAAAGAAAGAAAGAGAGAAAGAAAGAGGAAGAAAGAAAGAGAAAGAAAGTTAAATAAAATAATTATTTAAAAAATAAATTAAAAAGACAATTTAAAAAATTTTCTGACATCAATTAGCAATTTTTAAATGAACATAATAGATAGTTAATATTTAAGTGGTATGGAAGAAATAACTGTTTTCTGCTGGTATTTCAATTAGCTTAGTTCAAAACTAATATTTTAAAATAAAGGAAAACAAGTAAATGGGTCACATATGTAACATTTAAGAACAAGAGCAAAATTTCTTTTTTTTTTCTTTTTTTGAGAGTTTTTTGCTACAGGGTGCGTGCACTCGCCAGACAGAGGCAGAGAGACAGAAAGCGAGAAATCACCCCCCAGGGGGGATGGCCACGCTGCAATCCCTTCTCCTCTGTTCTCTCAGGATCTTGGGCATACACACACACACACACACACACACACACACGTGCCTGACGTGAGTTTTAAGCCACCAGGTCCGGGATGCAAACCACAGTCGACTACGTGGGAGTTCAGTGACATAGCCATTACCCTAATTGCTGGTCCCCAAGAGCAAAATTTCTCATAATTGGCATTTTGTTTAGAAATAGCTTGCTTTAGTATAATTGGTACATATTGAATCTTAAATGTATGAGTCTTAATAAAACAAAATACTGGGGCTACCCCTTGGCCTCATGGTTAAGGGAGCTAGACCCCACATGACTGACCATACAGTTCAAGTCACTGATGTGGCAGCTTGAAAGAGTACTGGGTGCATGTGTATGCATGTCCCAAATCCTGATGGGATGGAGGAATGCAACAGAAGGGATTCCAACATAACTATACCCCACTGGAGGGTGCTTGCGCTCTCTGTCTCTCCTGGCAAGAGCACAAGCCACCCAAGCAAATTAAAAAATTAAAATTAAAAAATAAGTCAATGATGGCTCCCAAGTTTCCCTGTTCCCTTGGTGTAGACAATCTCCATAATCCACATTCAATCAAGACCACAAAGAGGATAGATTTATTTCTATGGTTAGGTTACATTCTAAGGTACAGTTGGTCATAAAATAAGGGGAGTATGCAGGTGAACCAGTGTGGCGAGCACTGCGTACGGAAGCCATTTTGAGTTATCCGCCATCTTGGAAACCATTAGGCTTCACTTCCTCACTGAGCAAATCCTTTCTCAAATCATGTGACCAACTCTTCTCTCCGGAAGTGATTGGGTTTCTAGGCAACGGGAGAGATCCACCCACAGCAATGATTGGTTCATGCTGTTTTATCTCATTTGCATTTTGGACAACCAATTGGTTCCCACCAGCTGTATATAACTCGTCATTTCTCTTCAATAAACGGAAGTAGACGGAAGACAATGACTTGACCAGCATCTCGTAGTGTGTGTGCGTGTGTTTGTCCCATCTCTCACTCCCCCACGGAACCTGTTCCTCGTTCCTGCAGGCCGGGACATTTGGCGCCCGAACAGGGACTTGGGTACGGGGGATCCAGTGAAAAGCTCCCCCAAAAGGCTCCAGTGCAGAGCAACCCAGAAAAGCCGCGGCAGAAAACAGAGAGGACGGCATAGAATCGTCCAGAAGGGAATGGCAGAGATTCATTCCGAGAAAGGCCGGTAAAAAATATAGAGGGACGAAGAGAAGACGTCCTAGTAAGTATTTACTTACGTTTTATTTTAAGTACGGGTAATAATGGGACAAAAGTTTAGTCAGCATAAAATATCCGTTCAGAGCTTAAAAAAAGCTCTTGTCATTATGGTCGCTAAGGGGGAGCAGATCATGCAAAATAATCAACCCCAGGAGGAGGCTAGAGCCACCTCAGATCTAACCAAGAATTCTAAAATTAAAAAAGAACAGGGAGAGGATCTTATTTCCCAAGATAGTGAGGAAGAAGTTAAAAGTCCTAAAAGCGAGACAAAACCCAAAATATCTAAAAAACTAAAAAAGAAAAATAACCTTAAGGTTCTACAAGAGCCAAAAAAAACGAGTCATCAACTAGTTCAGAGGATGAAATCTTAGAAGCCAAGGCTGACAAATGCAATAATCTAAATTGGCCATCTAAACAAAAAACTTTAGAAACAAATACTGCCACGTTCAGAAATCCAAAATGGCCGTCTGAACAAAAAACTTCCAAAATAAAGACAGGCAAATACCATAATTTAAAATGGTCGCCTTTCAAAAAACGACCGCCATCTTATAATTCGGTCGTATCTGCGCCATCTTTAGTGTGTAATCAGTCTTGCCATAAAAAGGCTGCTCCGCCATCTTTGGCAATGCCTGTTATTAAACCTAAGGCAAAAGTTCAGACTAAGATAAAACAACTTAACAAATTCGGTTAAAAAAAAAACATCAAAAATTAATGCCACAATTAGAAAAACTAAAAGTGGGTAAATCTAAAGGTGTAGATTCCTCATGAAATCACCACCAGCCCACTTTTACTCATGGTGCAAAACTTAAACCAATTCAAAAACTACAATCATTGGTAAATTTTAAGAGACAGAAAGCCTTTCCGGTAATAAAAACCACAAATCCACAAAGACAAGCATGGTGCCACCTACGTGCCTTTGATTTTAATATTATAAAAGAAATTAAAACAGCAGTTGCTCAATATGGAGCTACAGTTCCATATACTTTCGCCAGAGTTGACTTGGTGGCAAAAAATTGGCTTACACCAATAGATTGGCAAACATTGGCCCGTACTACACTCTCTGGAGGGGATTACTTACTTTAAAAACCAAAATATGTAGAAAATTATAGGAAGACCAAACACCGTAATGCCCAGGCCAGCAATGACTAGACAGCAGATATGTTATTGGAAAAAGGCAATTATATAACTAGTGATAATCAAATGCAATATAATTCAAGGCTATTTACTCAAATTAATACGGCAGCCATGAGAGCTTGGAAAAAACTTCCTACTAAGGGAGACTTAAGTACCTCCCTTACAACAATAAAACAAGGGCCTGACAAACCTTTTTCTGAGTTTGTTCAATGGTTAATTACGACAACAGGAAAAATATTTGGCAGTGCTAATGCAGATACCAATTTTATTAAACAATTAGCATATAAAAATGCTAATGCTGCTTGTCAAGCAGCAACCAGGCCATATAAAAAAAAGACAAATTTATCAAAATATATTCGCCTATGTTCTGATATTGGGTCAACATACCAACAGGGATTAGCTCTGGCCGCTGCTCTTAAAAAATATACTGTTCACCAATTTCTTAACTGTAGTAATAGAGGCAATTGCTTCAATTGTAGTCAGTCTAGACATATGGCAAAAATCCTAATACAATCACCCAGCTGTATACTAAGGACAAAGTTAATTGGCTATTCCAACAAACAGATCTTTGGCCTATTGCATGTGCTTCCTTTACTGGAACTATTGATAACCATTTTCCTCCAGATAAATTTTTGTGCTCATCTTTTCTTAAAAAATACTCTCCAAAAGCTAAAAAAGAAAAAGCTCTTACAGACTAAGGGCTCGCCCAAAAACCTTCTGGCACATACTCTTTGTGTCCTATATTTCCTGTCTCTTAATAAAAATAGAGACTCAGCCACTAAACGCTTCTGGCATTCTACTACCAAAACAAAATTTGCCTCAGTTT
>NW_006207163.1:2311902-2325959 GCF_000334495.1 Tupaia belangeri chinensis
AAAAAAAAGAAAAAATGGATGCTGCTCGTTGGCTACCAGAAAGATTAATCAAACAGATTGATTCTAACAAGCCATCCAGGGATGATGAAAGCCCTGAGATATCTCTCTCTCCTTCCACAGATCAACAAAATGAAGATCCTTCTTAAATACCTAATCCTGGTTTGCTTCTTCAACACTACTGCTGCTGGTTTTAATCCTGGCGCTCCTCCTGACAGAACAGGGGGGGGGTCTCTGTCTTGCTTTACAGGAACGCTGCTGCTTTTACGTCAACAAGTCCGGCACCGTTCGTGACAGTCCCTTATGGTCTGCCTAGAATGGACTCCTCCCCTTTTTCCTCCGCATACTTAGTTCGATTCTGAGTTTACTAATTGTTTGCTCTTTGAGGCCTGTTCTCTTTAATAAGCTCATGGCTTTCCTTAAATGCCAAATTGGTGACTCCATAAAAGTGCAGCCTATCTAAATCCACTACCACAACCTAGAAATAGAGTATCGCAGAGCCTAAACTGTACTCCTGCCTGAGGCGCTAAATCAGTTAGCCAAAGACGGGTAAGAGAGTCTGAGCCTGTAACAGTTGTATAGTCCCTCCACCTAAGACAGGAAACCCATCATAGCTATGGGATTCTCCAATGATGGGTAAGGATGGACATGTGGCTCTGAAAACGGCTCCAACCTAAGACAGGCACAATTCCCCCAGGTGTTTCTCCTCTCTTTGAAAAAATAAAAAAGGGGGACATGTGGCGAGCACTGCGTACGGAAGCCATCTCGAGCTATCCGCCATCTTGGAAACCATTAGGCTTCACTTCCTCACTGAGCAAATCCTTTCTCAAATCATGTGACCAACTGTTCTCTCCGGAAGTGATTGGGTTTCTAGGCAACGAGAAAGATCCACCCACAGCAATGATTGGTTCATGCTGTTTTATCTCATTTGCATTTTGGACAACCAATTGGTTCCCACCAGCTGTATATAACTCGCCATTTCTCTTCAATAAACGGAAGTAGACAGAAGACGACGACTTGACAAACACCTCGTAGTGTGTGTGCATGTGTTTGTCCCATCTCTCACTCCCTCCCCCAAGGAACCTGTTCCACGGTCCCACAGGCCGGGACAAACCAGAACTAATCGCGTTCTTTTTCTGGGACATCACTCCCTTCCAACTTTTCCCCCTGCTTCTCTAAATGGAATTTTCCACGTCTTCATTCTAAGAACTCTCTTCTTTTTATTCCCATCTCTGACTCAACTTAGCAGGGATCATGGCTTTAAATACCATCTATATGTTAATAACTCCCAAGTTTAAATTTCCCATTTGGCCTTTCTGAAATCTGGACTCATAATATTTGTTTTTGCCTCCTTGATCTTTCATCTGGGTCATTTAAAAGGCAAATTCAATGAACCATGTTCACAGCGTAACTCCTGATTCCTCCCTGTCAAAATGTGATTCTTCACAGTCTGCCTTGTCTCAGGAAATAGCAACTTTGTCTATTTAGATGCATAATTCTAAATTTTAGTGGTTTTGATCTCACTCTTCTACTCACACTTTCTGTCCCATATCCATTCAGCAAATTCTGTCAGATCATACTTTCAAGATATATCCAGAATCTGACCTTTCTTACCTCTGTGTCCAACCACATAATCGAAGCCTGCAAATGTCTTCCTGGAAGGATCTCCTGCTTTGGGCTTCTTTGCAGCCACATCATCAACAGGTAATTAGAAATGAGTGCTTTGTGCTATTCGACAACACCAAACATGAAACAAATTACATTATTTCTTTGACAAAACCATCCACTGGCTTCCCATCTCACTTGGGTTTAAAGTATTTACAATGGCCTCCAAAGCCCCTGATGGTCTGGCTCTTCACTGCCTCTCTGACTCTGTTGCCTACCATTTCCCTTTAGTTCACTCCACCTCACACCCTCCTTGTTCTTTCTCCAGCTTGGTAAACTCATGCTTCCATCATATGTTTTCAATTGTTGGTCCCTCTGCCTGCAAAAAGCTTTGCCTGGGAAGGGTTAATGTTCTTGTTTATTTGTTTTATTTTATTTTTGTTTTGTTTTGAGATAACTTTATGGCTCCATTTCCCACTTCTTTCAGACACTCTTTAACTATCTTTAAAGAGGCTGTCAATTATCTTTTGACTTTGTTACTCAGCCTTATTTTTTTCGATAAAACAAAGTACCACTTGAAAAATGACCTTTGATGTTCTTTATTTAGTTAATTCTTCCATGAGAAAGGAGAGAGAGCCTTCAACAGGGTCCCGACATTGAGTTCCATCCCAAGCTTCAGTCAGTCCAGAATCATGGGTGCCCATGTGCCTGACACAATAAGAGAGATCTTTACACATGAACGTGGAACTTTCCTGTGGGAGTCATTCTCACAAACATAGCATTTAACCACACTACTAATGTCTGACCCCACTTGACAATTTCTATGTGTACCTTTAGAAAATAGCTTACAGTTTCCTTTACTATAGAACACAAATTCAGTAATGATACAGATATTTTATTCATTCTTGTTTGTCCTATGCCTCAAAAGGTATAGTTGATACTCATACTTACTGATTGAATAAATGATGAATAAATGCCTTTTAAAGTGATGTAAAATCCAACCACTGGTTCAAAAATTTCTGTGATGGTTTTTGTAGCTAATGCCAAATAACTAGTTTCATTGGCTTATGCCCTAGCACACTGAGAGCCTTAATAGTCTTTTTAAAAAAGAATTTTGTATTTTGTTTTATTATTATTTAAAATTTG
Source organism: Tupaia belangeri chinensis (assembly GCF_000334495.1). Classification (NCBI taxonomy): domain Eukaryota; kingdom Metazoa; phylum Chordata; class Mammalia; order Scandentia; family Tupaiidae; genus Tupaia; species Tupaia belangeri. The sequence goes on from NW_006207163.1 coordinate 2,314,651, forward strand.
CTATAGGGCACATGTTCTCACCCGAAAGAGAGAAAGAGAGAGAGAATGTGAGAAAGCACACATCCAGGTCCAGGACTCAAATGACGGTCAACCATGTAGGAGTCCAGTGCCTTGTCCACCACACCTTCTGCTGGCCCCCAAGGCCCTTAATAGTCTTAATAATCAGCTTGACCTGTACTCAGCCACCAGAGCAGCTTTTTATAAATATTGTTACAATTAATAAGTTCAGTATGTTTTTGGAGACAACACTGTTTTTCTCCCCAGAGTCTTAAGTTTATCTTTTGAGTATACTTGTTATGTTTTTCAAAGGTGTAGTGTATTTTGAATGAGATAAGTGTAAATCTCAAATTCCATTAATATCCATGTTGTGAATTAATGAACAGTGATTTTTAATCTGTTTTATTTTAAAATAAAGCAATGGATGAGAAAAGAATACAACCATAAAAAAGTCAGTTCATCGATCTACATTTTGTTATCCACAAAAACACTCAATATACAACAGAAGAATTTTCTAATCTGTTTCTCTATCTTCTTGTTTATTTATGAACTAAAACAATAATGTAAAGGCTGAGTCAAATTCAAAGTAAGTGTATTTTGACAAGAACACCCTCCCTGCCTAGACAATTGTGTATGGGCCTTATTCTGTACAAAAGAAAACATGTGGTTCCTGGCTGCATTACCATCGGTGATGCTAAAATGCATTACTCGATAGGTATGTTGTCAGCCAGATCACTCTCTTGTTCTCTGAGAAATGAAAATAATAAGAAAAAGGCAAAGCAATTTTTACTCTCTGAAAAATGTTTGAATTCTAACTGATTGAGCAATTATCACAACTTGCTCTGAATCCGCTGCTGAGCCAAAGGAGAAAAAAATTGTGATTATCTCAGGTATAATCATTATCCAAATGAATATCTAAATTAGCTTAAAAGCTTTTAAAAATCTAAGGGTTTCCAATTGAGCTTTTTATTTAAAAAATTGATAATAAACATAGAAAGTAGAGAATCATATAATTCAGGCTGTTTGAAAGGGTTTTTCCAGAGGCAATGCTTTTTCATCTGAAGCTTATTTTCCCTGATTTGTTGAGCATCGTTTTGTTTCCAACCGAGGTGCAGTTTTCTGTTAAGTGAAAGCCACGCATACTTTTCACTTATTTTTAATATGTAACTGGAAGTTCAAAGAAGCAAATATCCTTCAATTTAGTTTATTTGCCTTGCTCATGCATGTAAATATAATAACCCCTGGAAATATAAACAAAATTTGTTTTAAAATCTGGTAGGTTAAGAATTTAATATGCCTGGTGTTTTTCAAGCCACTTGGATCAATATTTGCTCCATGGCCAGCAACGTGGGATCCAGCTCCTGATGCATAACACTTAACCATCGTGCTACAGGGCCAGCCCGGAAATAATCCTTATGATACTGAACATGTGAATGCACTTCACCACAAATAGAGTGATTGGGAAAGGCTGCATGTTGGAAAGCAAGGACTGATATTTTATACGGTTTTTTTTTTTTTTTTTTTTTTTGGAGAGATTTTCACTGTAGGGCACGTGTGCTCGCCAGACAGACAGAGAGAGACATAGAGACAGAAAGCGAGAAATCACCCCCAAGGGGGGATGGTCATGCTGCAATCCCTTCTCCTCCATTCTCCTCTCAGGATCTTGGGCACGCACGCACACGCGCCCGGCGTGAGTTTTAAGCCACCGGGTTCGGGACACGAACCGCGGTCGACTACGTGGGAGTCCAGTGACATAGCCATTACGCTAACTGCTGGTTCCCTATACTGCTTTTAATAGGACTAAGCACTTCACCGTCTACAGTCAGAAAAAAAAATAGTACTCCAAGAAAAACTAATATTAGCAGGGTCATTATGACTGTATAGCTCCCCAACATAATAAAGTGGTTACTAGTTCCCATACATCTGAACTCCTTAAAAAAGAAATTTGATCTCTTCTTTAAGTTATACTGTAATAATCTTCCCAGGTATGGTAACCATCTGAGAAAGTTGCTGTCTTTCCATCACAATCAAAATTACATGAATTGATCTACAATGGTAAGTGTGTGTGTGTGTGTGTGTGTGTGTGTATGCACGTGCACTGGTGTACATTTTAAATATTTGTGTATTTTACTTGGTGGCCCAAGCTCTCTGAAGCCTTATTATGTTCGGTATATCTGCTGTCTCATAATAAATGAACCCAAAATGAAAAATAAAGAACTTGAACTAATAGAGGAAGGTATTTTTAATATTAAGCACTATATGCCTAAAAATAAACAGAAACAGAATGTCTTCAACAAAGCAAGAGGTTAAATATATCATCTCATATACACCTGTTCATCAAAGGTTTTATTTTTAATTTCTATATTGATAAAATATTAATAAAGAAGTTAGGATTCAGAGAACTAATATAGCTAAATAATCCTTTGATTTAGTGATGAATCAATGAGTATTCTGTTTGAATATATTTATCATTGATAATCAATTAATTTTATAGAATTTGGCAAAGGGAGTGCATCTTCCCCATACATAAAATTAATATTAGCTATATTTGCTATAATATCCAGTTGATTTTCGGACTGTATGGATAATATTCTCCTTGGAATTTGTCTCATGAAGTTGTGTGAAAGAAATGATGTATTTGTTATTCATTCCAAACAGTCTAACTGCCTTTTCACTCCATTATACAATGCCACCCCATAAATAAACAAAAAAAGTTGTTTATCATATTTAAAAATATAATAACAGGGGATAGCAGATAGCCTGGTGGTTAAGGCACTCGACTCCGCATGGCTGACTGCAGTTTGAGTCCTGGACGTGATGGTTAGCTTTCTCACTTTCCCTTTCTCTTTCTCTCTCTGATGAGCACACAAGCTTATTATTATTATAGCAAATAATAATAAGAACAAAATAAAATAAATAATTCTTAAAGATAAGAAAAAGAAGTAATATAATAACTGCAAGTTAATCAAAACTTAAAGTACCATTCCTTAAGTCTGTTTACCTACTTTTACATAAGAAAGAGATACACATAGGTAGGAATTCCTAACAAGGTCTTTGTGCTATGATCCACCCCTACCCTCAGCAGGACCACAAGCCCATGTGCACATAGACCGTGTGTATAGAGACTTGAGAAGCAAACCCGGGACCTTCCCATAAGACTTCAGCATCATGAAGCATTGTGTTACACTACACACCATGTCTGGTCTGTGGCATCATATAAACCTACAAAATCAACAACCTAAAACGTTCTTCTGTAGTTGAACTAAAACTACAAACTCTTATGCTAATAGTGGCGTTAAAAATTATGTATAAGTATACAGGTAACTATTTTTAAATGATACATCGTTCTTATGTTTTGATCCAGTAATTTCAATCAAAGGAATTTCTATAAAGAAAATAATTTAGAAATAGTAAAAATTTGTATACAGAAGACATTGAAATTTAACTAGTATGCAAGTAAAAATTAAATTCCAGCACTACAATAGATAAATGACCAATAATTTTTTGCCATCTCATGCCAACTAAATTTCTGTAAAACGGATTCATGCATGGATACATTTGATATAATAAATATTGAAATTATAATAAAAATCACATATTCACCTTGATTAAATTCTTTATTTATTTTTTTTTTTTGGAGAGGTTTTTTTTCACTATAGGGCGTGTGCGCTCGCCAGACAGACAGAGAGAGACATAGAGACAGAAAGCGAGAAATCACCCCCCAGGGGGGATGGTCACGCCGCAATCCCTTCTCTTCCATTCTCCTCTCGGGATCTTGGGCACGCACGCACACGCGCCCGGTGTGAGTTTTAAGCCACCAGGTCAGGGATGTGAACCGCGGTCGACCACGTGGGAGTCCAGTGACATAGCCATTACGCTAACTGCTGGTTCCCTACCTTGATTAAATTCTTGCAAATTGGATATGCATTTGACATGAATAAAAGATAATATATGATTTGAAAAATGAGTAAACTTTTGGATTCTATTTCCATAATGTACAGTTAATAAGACACACACACACACACACAAAGTGAAAAAACGGTTTGCCACAGCAACATTCCCTTACCTATAGGATGGCCCTAATTACTTCCCCAGTGCATTTGGTTTTTGACCACACACACCACTGTTGCAAAACGTATTCTTGTATTTTTCTATAGAGCAATAGTTGTACCAGGACGTTGAGAATGATTAGTCATAAAAATGAATTTACAGAAAAATGATAAGATATATAACATGAAATTTCTCTTTTCATAACAGCAACATGCTTATAAAAATAACATTTACAAAATAAAAAACAGAAATTTATTTTCTGGTTAACATGTAATCCTTGACATTACACAATGCTATACGCTATTCAAAAAAGGGAAGTTGTTGGTGTGAGTACAAAATTGCAGGCTCCCTTCTTTTCTATTTCCATTAAGTACCAATATAAAAGGCCAGAAATTTCACAACAATTTTTTTAAGAACATCACTTTCAAGACATGTCTAATTTATACCCTTGTGAAAAATGACTATTTGATGGTAACTTTATTAAGATATTTCCAGTCAAAATGTCATAGAATTATGTAATGCACTGACAGTCTTATTTCTGAAATGCAATAAAGCCTTTAGTTTCTTTTTTTGTTTTTAATGCACTCACTAATCAAACTACTGTTTGTTTTATACATGTGGATATTTTTGTTCTCATCATACCACTTACTCAACTTTGTGTTGACACCATAAAGTTTAACAGAAAGAGACTTGAATTAAAACCATACAGTCTATTTCTTATTCTGTCACTCAGTCAATAGGTGTTTCTGTTCTGGCGAAGTAAAGAAATCTTTACAAATGAAAAGTACTGTTCAAACAATGGACTCTTCTTGGCTGATGTCCATTACCAACACAATCCTCTACACTTGTCCCTTAGCCAAATTTTCAACAAAGTGAATTGCCCAAGTCATTGGTGATGGGGGTTAATTGAATGAATTGGACCTAAAATAAATTAACTTGTGTCAATACAGTCTAATGAATTTATAGCTACAGTATTTGTGTAAGTGGATTCAATCCTATTGTCATTTTTCTTCCCTTCTACATTTTTCACCTCCCTGTTCCTTTCAATGCAGAAATCCCTTATTAATCATTTAAATATTTAGCTGATAAGAAATGTTTAACCAGTGCCTTAATAGCTAAATATAATATGTGGTCCAAGCCAACACACTTTGAAAATGAAAGGCAAAGTTAATAATTACCCAAGGACACCTGGTGTAAACAGGACTGGCCGGAACTGTGACACATGCTTTCCCTGCTTTCGTGGTTCCTTGTTGCAATGCACAGTTTTTCATTTTGACTTCATACTCCCTAGTATAGTCCCCTATAATGTTTCCAACATCAAAAACAAAACAAAACAAAGACTAAAAAATACTGCACATACTTCAGAGTACCTAAAGCCTCTCAAAGTTAAATATCTCATTAGCTATTTTTATTTCCACTGAGTAGTAACTCAGGTTTTTTCTATGACACATAATTTGAAAAGAACCTAGCATGACCATAATTAGTGCTTACCAAAAGCCAATTTCTTCACACTCACACACGTTGCAAAGAATATTGTTTTGTTAACTTTTGCTGAATGAAGAAGAAACACAAAGAGTAGAAAGAACTAGTTAGTTTTTAATAATGTTTCATTAAAACTTTTCTGAAATATGTATTTGGAAATAGCCAGCTAGAATATGTTAGATAATAGACTAGAAGGATGGAAGAAAATAAGCCATAAAAATAGAGATTTAGGAGTGAAGCTCAAAGGCAAAAAAAAAAAAAAATGGGGTTGGAAATTGGTGTGGACAAACACCTTTGAGAGACATCTCAGACAAAAAAGAGGAGCCATGTGTACTAAAATTAAAGTAGACTCCAAGAACTGGGAAAAAAGAGACTAGCAGGCAAAAATTAACTTCATCCGTTCATCTTTTTTAATCATTGATACTTGTTCTTTCTTTAATTTAAAAACTACCCATTGAAGGCTCAATATGTAGCATGGAGTTTGAAGCAGTGGGATCCCCCATAGACATACTATCTTCTGGGCCCTTGAATGACTATTTTGATCCACCAACTATGCTATATAGTTTGGAAGATGAATTTGTGTACCCTCCACAAATATTTTGTTCATGGTAGATATTTTTCAATATATATTTAAGGCAGTAAAGTGGATTGTGTAGGACAAAGTACTAGGAAAAGATTAAGATAGTCCAGTAAAGATATCACTTGATATAATAGCTTAAATAAAGAAAGTTAATTAGTCTCTAATTCAATAATTCATGCATAAAAGAATTGCTTTTATTTTTAATTTTGCCAGAGAGCATATATGTTTTCCAGAGAGAGAGAGAGAGAGAGAGAGAGAGTTAGAAAACACCTCAATGGGGAATGACTACATTGCAATCCTCTTTTCCATTTGTCTCTCCTCTGGAGACCCTGGGCACAAACACATATGTGCCTGGCACACTTTGCATGATTCCAGGTCTGGAATTTGAACTGGACAATCATCCATGTGGTATCCCACCTAGTCAATTACCCCATCAGCAGCTGGCCCCAATGATTCCTTCTTGAAACGAAAACATGTTCCAAATTCTCCTCTCCAGTGATAATATGGAGTGTAGATACTTTATACAGCCAGAAATTTTCTCCATAAACAGTGCTGGGATCCATAACACAAAAAGGAAGACTGAAAGAAATTCTCAATGTCTAAATCACAGAGCATGGCTATATTTTTCTACCTTCAAATTTTAGTTTTCTTTGTTTGTTTGGGGTTTGTTTTTAATTTTTTTTTTTTGCCTTAGGACACATGCATTCACCAGGGAAATAGAGAGACAGAGACAGTGAGAAGGAAAGTGAGAAATCACCCCCTGGGGGGAAGGCCACACCACAATCCCTTCTTGGGCACACATACACAGGGGCATGGGCTGATTTTCAAACCACCGGGTACAGGATGGGCCACTGTGTAGGAGTCCAGTGGTGTCATCTGCTGGCCCCTCTAGTTGTTAATTTTAGCATGTATTATTCCTGCCTGGTAACCCTAAGGGTGAGTAGAGAAATCCATGTAGGTGTGTATAAATTCTCTTCTCAAGTCAAATTACATGCAGTTAATTCAAAAGTAGAATAAAATGATTAAGATTTAAATTAAGAACTGTAGTAGGCTGACTACATGGCTTAGTGGTTAAGGACATGGAACCCATGAGCCAACTGAGCAGCTCAAATTCTGGCCCCAGGGGCCTGGAAAAGACACTGACCATGAATGCATGCATGCCCCAAATCCTCAAAGGATGAATAAATGGAGGAAAAAGGATCTCAACAGGATCACATTCCAGGTGTGGTGCTTTCTCTCCCCATCTCTGTATCCGTTTCTCTTTGGAGAGTGCATGTGCCCTCTGGGAAATTTTTATAAAATAAATAAGGTAAATAAATTAAAGACTTTTCAAAAATATTGCATCTGAGGTATTTGATATCACGATCTTCTTGTTCAACTTTGTTTTACTACAAATAATAAGATGAAAGGGTTTGCTCATATCCTAGAACTTAGTAAATTTATCTAGATCTTTTATTTTCCTTCATTCAATTTCAGAACTTTGGACAGTTGAGATACAGGTTGATCATAAAAAAATAAAAATAAAAAAACCAAGAATTTCAGTCCTATGCTGAAATTGTGTACTTAAGAGAGATAAACTATGTTCTCATGTCAAAGGTAAGTGTTTAGTTTCTGATAACCGAGAACAAGTGTAAATTGACATGACCTAGCATTTCACTGACTCTGTGAAGTGCCCTGGTCAGAGAGTCTCCCAGTTGTTCTGAGTTTCTAGTTCTATAAAAGATTTAGAACACTAGTTTCATTTTATCAAAAAAAAAAAAAAAAAAAGAAAGAAAGAAAGAAAGAAAGAAATTTTTAAATAATAAAAAAAGTGAAGAAAAGATTTGGAAAAATTGGAAAAGTGAGAATTTCAAAAGAAAAAAAAAAAGTATATTTCTCAGCTCCTAAGCAAAATCTTCCAATGTTTCCTCTGTGTCTGGAACTTTTAGAGAAAGCGAGGTATTGGGGGTCAAAGTTTATAGTAACAAAGATTGGGTAGTAAGCCCAGAATGGAGGAGTAGAATATAGAGCAGGAAACCCTGTGGTTTCCATGCGAGAAGGAGAAGGCATGCTGATCTAGAAGGCAGGGACCCTAAAAGACTTACCTTAATTTAAGTCACTATAGATAATAAGATAAATAATAATAATAGTAATAATAATAAAATTAATAATAACTTGACAGAGTGGAGATTTGATGGTATGTGGTCCATTTGTCAATTTCATGTCACACCACTCAATTAATGCTACCAAATTCATCTTTCATAACCACTAAAATTCCCGATAGGTACTAATAATCGTGTTTGCAAAATGCAGTAGAATATGGAAAAAGGTCATTCAGTTTTGATATCCTTAAGTTTAACACACATATGGAACAAAATGAGAATATAAAAAATTTACTTTGAGGGAACCAGCAGTTAGCGGAATGGCTATGTCGCTGGACTCTTACGTAGTTGACTATGGTTCGCATCCCGGATCCGGTGGCTTGAAACTCACGCCAGGCGCATGTGCGTGCGGGTCCAAGATCCTGAGAGGAGAATGGAGGAGAAGGGATTGCGGCATGACGATCCCCCGTGGGGGGTGATTTCTCGCTTTCTGTCTCTATGTCTCTCTCTGTCTGTCTGGTGAGCAAACGCGCCCTATAGCAAAAACCTCTCCAAAGGAAAAAAAAAATTACTTTGAGTGTTTTAAAGTGGCATTAGTTAGCACAAAATTGAATTTCTATATGCCACAAACTTTGTTTAGTGACTTTAAAAAGATGATACTCTATTGTACCCCACAAATACACAACACTTAATTGTAAATAAATTATAAGTTGAAATTAAATTAAAAGAAAAAGGGGATACTAAATGGGACAGGTGTAAGACCACCTCACCAAGGATTTTTTTTTTTTTTGAACAAGTGGTGATTAAGTTGATTAAAATCAGTACTGTCCCTATAGTTGAGAACTATTTGGTTGTCAGGAAAGTCATGATGTGTTTTTCTATGCAAAGATGCATCTTGACTTTCCTAACAACCAATAGTTCAAGACCTTACTGTTGTTCAGCAATTTTAGTTATGCAAGATTGATTAAATTTTACAAATCTGTTATAAAACATTGCACTTGTGGTTAACATTACTGTACTGTGCACTTAAAAATGTGTTGAGGGAGGTCACAAATTCCGTGTTTTTTTGCCATGGAGGGAGAAGTCCTTACCCAAGTCTAAGTACCAGAGATTCTTGACTGTTTGTCTTCTAACTATACTTTTTTTCCTATCTTCGCTGCTATTATTTTATTGTAGCAATGCAACTTACTTCACCTGAACAATTTCAGCCACCAATTACCTACTTTTCTATCTTAGATTACAATCTGTTAAACCTGACAAACTAATTCTATAGCGGAATTCCTAAAACTTTACTCCCTTGATTATAAGCATTAGTGATTCTGTTTCCTAACGAATTAAATGAAATGCCTCAGCCTGCCATTGTAGCCTTGTCACAGTAACACCCAAACCTTCTAGCTTATGTGCCACACGTCTCCCACCAAATTCAGTTCTTTAATTCATGATAGTGTCTTCTTTTCTTCATGTTTCATTTTTTTGTTTTTACTTTTACATCACTAGCACATCCTAAGATATCCTCAAAAGTTACTCCCTTCAAGATGCCTTTCTCCCAAAGGCAACTGATAGCTTCCTGATTAGAACAAGATTTGAAGATAGTTATTTCAATTTATATCTGTGCTTTTACCTTAGCTTTATCTTTAGAGTATGTCTTTGAAGCAAAGTCTGTGCTTTATCCTTAGCCCATATTGAACATATTCTCTTGTATACGTTTTTAAAATTTTATATATGACTATTTACATTTCCATTTGACTTAGAAAATAATTAGAATACAGACACATGATACCCACAGGTTTATGAAATTTTGACTTACTGTATTCATATTTTAGTCAAGTATATTTATTGGTTACCATTATTAATGCTAAACATAATTTTTGAGATCTATCAGACCTTGTAATTAAATATAACTTTAAAGCTTAAAATTCTCTGATAAAAGATCTGAACGACTATTTATTAAAAGGCTGGGGACCAGCAGATGGCATAGTGGTTACATTGCTGAACTCACACATAGTTGACCACAGTTCGAGTCCCAGACCCAGCGACTTAAAACTCATGCCAGGTGCATGTGCTTGTGTGCCCAAAATCTTGAGAGGAGAATAAAAGAAAAGGGATTGCAGTGTGACCATCCTCCTGGGGTGGGTGGGGGGGTGATTTCTTGCTTTCTGACTCTGTTTCTCTCTGCCTGTCCTAAGAGCACACACACCCTATAGCAAAAATCTCTCTTTAAAAATAAAAAGGTTATGATTTTGACCCACACATTTGATTTTAAAACTTGCTACAAAGTCACTTGGCAATACAAAACAATGGTACCCTGACATTTGATACAAAGTGGACAAATATGGAAGAGTCAATGCTAAGTGAAGCAAACCAGACTATGAAAGACAGGCATTGTATGTCCCTGCTCAACACATTAGGTCATAAGGAAAGTCATGGTGCATTTTCCCATGCTCTTCTATGCAAAAATGTGTCATGTCTTTTTGTCAACCCAATTTATCAAATGTCTGTGCTCTATACCAGAAATTGAAAGATTGGAAGGTATAATAGCAGCAAGGGCAACTACAGATTCAGTGTTGGAGGTTAATGGGAGTGGGTAATTGGGTGTGAGTGGGAATCAGGAAATAAACAAACAGCACATTTAATAGACACAAAAATGAAAAATTATCTGCTGATAATAATTTGTACAGTAATCTTTGACTTGACTAATAGGCACTGCATTCATGCTGGATAAAACCATGTCATACACTGTAAAGATGTAGAGTGACTAAGTGTAAATTTTAAAAATAATAATAAAATTATAAATTTTTAGAAATGTGCTACAAATCACAGTAATGAAAACAGTGAAAAATATGACACAAAACAAAACAGAGAAGCACCCTGCACTTGTGGCAGTTAAATTCTTGTCAGGAAGACAGACATTAAAGCAGAACATAAAAAAGGCAATTTTAGAGTGAAGACCTTCCCATGGTGGGTGCACAGTGTGACCGTGCAGCAGTAGTGCTTGCTAGATTACTACTGTACGATGCTAGAGCTACATGGGAGGCCAAGATTCAGACCCCAGGTCAACCTGAATGTGTAGGGTGCTCCCTCATGCATCCTTGACCTTGGTTGTCTGGGAGGGGAAAGAG
>NW_006207163.1:2325990-2330618 GCF_000334495.1 Tupaia belangeri chinensis
GTCATGGCATGGGGAGATGCTGTCTAGAGTACTTCTCTCTCTTCTCTCTCTCAATAAATAAATGAATAAAAATCTTAATAAAAAAGATAATTTCAGGACCAGCAGTTGGCATGGTAGTTAAGGGCGCTAGACTTCCACATGGCAGATCGTGGTTCAAGTCCCAGACCTGGTGACTAGCTTTTTCACGTTCTCTCTCACTCCCTCTTCTACTCTGTCCATCTCTGGTCAAATTAAAATAAATAAAGTTAAATAAAATAACTTTTAAAAGAATTTTTTTAAAAAAGATAATTTCAGAGTTAATAAGTGTTTCAAAGGAAATAAAGCAGAAATTAGAAAAATATTTAGTATAAAATTAATTACAAAAAGAAAAATACATACCTGTTTTGAGCTAGTCTATTTTGATATTTATTTTTATGAATAATTAGTACATGTTAAGAAAGATATCATTTTATTTCTCCCTAAAATCTGATATCTAGCCCAAAAATAGCTGTGCTTACATGTTGATGATAATTTATTTGCCAAATTAGAACAGCTAGTAGTACAATTTTAGTATGCTATTTAGTTGAGAGATTGCAAAATTAAAAATATAAATATGTATCTCTATGTAATTATAAGATATGAGTTTGGAGTACACAGTGAAACAGACTGAAGTCCGTTCATATAATATTCTGGAAGCCCACACAACTCATTACATTTCATGCATCATTAGTGAAAAATTGGCAATACGCTTCATGTTTTTTAATGTAGAGAAATAAAAATTATGGGAGAGTAAATGATTCAGAAGATCATTAATGAGCCCCTTCGAGCTGAGTCAAGTTTTAACTTTAGTTCTTTGGGAATAAATATTATTACAAGGCAACATCTGTTTGGAAGTAATGTAGTAAAGTGTTCTTGTTTCAGCAGCTAATAAACCATAACTATATTTTGAAACCAATTGATACAATTTGCTTATGCTTTGTTTAAAGACCCTCAGTGGAAAATTTCTCCCAAAAACATAATATTCATTGTAAAGTTATTAAGTTTACAAACCTTGTGCCTTCTAGTAAAATTCAAAGATATTATTGTATAAAGCAACAATAATGTAATTTGTCCCCAAATATTTTAACAGATTTATATTTATAATTGAGGGATGAAGTACCCTCAGTAAAGCCAGTGAAGATGCCTGGAACTCATAATGCAATTGTTGTTCCAATCCAGTGTTCATCTCAATGCAAGGGTATTGTATCATTAAGGGAAACACACTAGTCTAAAATTGTTTCTAAAATACATTAAATTATTTTTATTTGAGTCCTTTGTAAAACAAAATGAAAAACAAACAACTTTTAATTCATGGCCAGTCTATTCATCTTGTATTTTCACAAAGCATGCTACTTCAAGAAACAAACACTGAAAATACTTGATGCATTGAAAGAAACACGAAGCAGGCTTTAGACAGCTACATATAATTTAATAATTTTTGTTGTTGTTTTTGCTTTTTTTTTTTTTGGCGAGGTTTATGCTATAGGGCCCATGAACTCGCCAGAAAGACAGAGAGAGACAGAAAGCGAGAAATCACCCCCCACGGGGGATGGCCATGCTGCAATCCCTTCTCCATTCTCCTCTCGAGATCTTGGGCATGCATGCACACACACCCAGCATGAGTTTAAGCCACCAGGTCTGGGACTTGAACCACAGTCGACCACATGGGAGTCCAACATAGCCATTATGCAACTGCTGGTCCCTTAATTATTATTTTGTATTATTCTAAAACTTAACATGCATAAGAATATGCATGCATTATATATAATCTACAAACCCTTCTTATTGCTTGCCTACTATTGCCTTTCAAAATAATTGATAGCGATAACTGTTTTTAAAGTTTATTTATTTATTTCATGAGAAGAAGAGAGAGGAGTGGAAAGATAGTCACTCTCAATTATATCTTACACAGTGATCCTCCCCCCACTCGTAAACTCCTCTAATCCACCCAGATCACAGGCATACACATATGCTGGGCATATGCATGCCAATCCAGGAACCAAATCTGGTTCTTCCATGTGACTCCAGCACTATAGAGCATTGTACGACTACTGCATTGTCACAACTGGCCTGGTAGCAATAACTCCTTTTTTAGCAATTATTTGATTTTTTAAAATTTTTATTTATCATTATTATTATTTTTTTAAATTTGACCAGGAGGCAGGAGGGGAAGTGAAAAAGCAAGCTACCAGATCTAGGATTTGAACTGTGCTTAGCCATGCAGGATTCCAGCACCTCCACCACAATACCGGCCAGCCCAGCAGCAATGACTTTCCTAGGTTGGTCCTAATTGATTTGGAAACATTGTCTTCTATTCTTATTTTTCTAGATGCAGCAATATAGTTCTCAGTAAAATTGTATGGTTTATGGTTCCTTATATCGACTCCATGCTTGTCTGCCCTCCATATTTCTTAAAGTAGTCCTTTTGTGTTAGCTGAGCAGAAATCCAATCAAACAGTGATTTTTTTAAAGAGACATCATTGTTATCCGAACATTGAAAATGAAGCACATTTTAGAAATCCTTATCACTAAACTTCACATGTAGCAAAGGCACACAAGGCTGTGTTTATTTTTTCAAAATATCAGGTTTGCATTTGTAGGCTTTTGTCCCTGACTCACAGTTGCCATTTAAATTTTGGGTACAGCTCACTATAACAAATGACACAATGATGCCAAAGGAAGGAATTTTACAAAGGGTATTTGACATAGTATATAGCAAGGATTGGGAAAGAGAGAAATTCCTTGTTAAGGGTTAGTGAAGGATTGTTAAGACAATTTATCTTAGTGCGCACAGAATTTGGTGATGACATTCTGAACAAAAAGTGAGGAGGAAATGACAAATCCAAGAGACATTAGAATAGACTAGTAATAGATTCTAGAAACTGAATAGTCTCTCTACCTAAAAAGTCTGCAAAAGCTCTCTTGCTGATGGCCCTATGGAAAATTACCCAAATTGCCCTGCTCCTTACCTGACGTCCCCTGACTCATAACCTGAATTCTCACACCACCCTCTCCAACCACATTACCAATGATCGCGCTCCTGCCAAATAGATTTGCTTCTAATGGGAGTTTATTCTCTACTCCATTCCGTTTTTTCTTTTTATACTTGGCCTGTTTTCACTATGCAAATCATACTGCCTCCACAACTGTGTACCCAACAGTTACACTGCACACTACATTTTCTTAATTCAAAGAGCAAATACAATCTACATTGAAAATATGCTGACTTATCAGTTTTACTAGCATTTTCCCTTGAGCAGCATTCTTTCCTTTCCCCAGTTTTCTCTCATTCACCAACTTCTGCCATTTCTTTGCCCAGATTGCATCTCTAATTATTTGTTTGTTTTACTTTTCATCATTTTACTATCCTTTGCAGTCCAATTGCCTCATGCTTGAATGATCATAAGAGTTGACTAGCAGAACTCTCTAGTCCTAAGATAAAAAGAGCTTGGCCCAGCCAGTATGGCGGTGCAAACAGGAGGGTGTTGCTGTGTGATGCATGAGGTTACATGGCTGGCCGGTATTTGGTTCTCAGCCCAACATAAAACAGACCAGGAGCAGTGGCTGCACCTGTGGTCTTAGCTATCTGAGAGGCTGGGGCAGGAGCATTGCAAAATACTGAGAACCTGCCAAAAAATACTTATTATGGGCATGCCCCCTATTTACATTTGAAAGACAATCATATTCACTGTAATATTTTACCTACAAAATTCTGTGTAAAGGTAATTAGGAGCAAGAATTGGAAGGGCAATTGAAAAACAGGCCCTCCATTCCAGTACTTGCAATCAAAATTCTATTCTTTAAGTAGAAATTTCAGGAATAAAGCATGTGCAAAAAACAGAAAGAGCAATACAGAGAACATATATACAGAGAACATATTAATTTTAGATCAATAAAAGAGAGCCTAGCCAACAACACATGTTGCAGGTTTTGAACCAAAATTAAAAAAATAAATAAAAAAGAGGTCAAAATGAGCTGAGTTTCAACAGGTAAGATAGGGAAAAACTATCACCAAATTACCTAAAACTATTTACAATCTTCCTAAATTGCTACTTTAGTAGATTATAAGTGACTGATTTCATAGTCTAGATTGTATTTCAATTCATCTTTGTGAGAAGTAGCCAAGAATTCTAAAGAGAGAACCAACTACATAATCTTGGGCAAATTGCTTTACCTAGGTGTGCCTCAGTTTCCTCCTCAGTAAAACATCACACAGTTGACAGTGAAGGAAGCTAGCACTCAGGGTGTGGTGAAGGTTGGATGGGTTAATGTTTGCAAACTACTTAGAACAGCATCTGGCACAACATAAGCATTACATAAGTGTGTGCTGTCATAATCTTTAAAACACCAGGCAAAAAGAGTCCTTTGATTAATTCGTGAATACATCAGCAAAGGTATCAACAAATATTTTGATTATCTGTTAAGTGCTAGGCACCATATCAGACGCTGGGGATAAAACAGTGCCAATTATAGTCCATTTCTTCAAAGTGCTTACACTCTAGAGTGGGCTAGACAGATACGTAACAAAGAAATTGTTAGAGACTGTGTAAAAAGTGTAGGAGATTATATAACATGGGAATAATGAAAATATCTATAATATATAATATATA
>NW_006207163.1:2331206-2352035 GCF_000334495.1 Tupaia belangeri chinensis
GTTTGTTTGTTGTTGTTGTTGTTTTCTTTTTTTTAGAAATTTTTGCTGCAGGCACGTGCACTTGCCAGAGAAACAGAGAGACAAAAAATGAGAGGTCACCCCCTGTGGGGATGGCCATGTTGCAATCCCTTCTCTTCTGTGCTCCTCTAGGGACCTTGGGCATGCACGCACACACACCCGGTGTGAGTTTAAGCCACTGGCTCTGGAACTCAAACTGCAGTTGACTACGTGGAAGTCCAGCGACATAGCCATTACGCTAACTGCTGGTCCCTCAGAATAATTCTTTAAAAAAAAGGAATCCTTCTCTAGAGAGAAAGAGGGACTTGTATACATTTGAATTACAGGGTAATGTGACAAACACGTTACAATGATATAAGCAGTAAACTTTGGAAATCTAGAGAATGGAGCGACTTTAAAGGTCAAGTATCGAATGATATATTACCTCATTGGTCTTCAATCGAAGGTAGGATTTTTTTTCAGATTAACAAATGGGATTGAGTGAACCATGTTATCAAAAAGATTTGAGCAACCTTGGGAACCAGCATTTAGCGTAACGGCTATGTCACTGGACTCCCACGTAGTCGACCTCGGTTCAAGTCCCAGACCCGGTGGCTTAAAACTCACACCGGGCACGTGTGCATGCGTGCCCAAGATCCTGAGAGGAGAATGGAGGAGAAGGGATTGCGGCGTGACCATCCCCCCGGAGGGGGGATGATTTCTCGCTTTCTATCTCTATGTCTCTCTCTGCCCGTCTGGCAAGCTCACGCGCCCTATAGCAAAAAACTCTAAAAAAAAAAAAAAAAGATTTGATCAACCTAGAGGTTTTACGGAAGATTCTGGAAGACAATAAAGAAGAAAAATGAAGAAGAGGTAGCTATACTTTAGAAGGCCGACAGGTGGGTGACAGAGGCACCAAGTTCTGGGGAAACTTAAGCCTCAAGGTAAGAATTTAGACTGTGTAGAGAGGGCAGGAATGGAGCATTAGAAAAATGTCCTCAATATTACATGCTGGGATTCACTTTTATCTTGAGCATTTTGTGCTGTAATTTTCCTAGAGTATGCTTAAGAAAGAAAACTCTGAAGGAACATTGGTTTAAGGTCAATAGGATGGTTCCTGGTCCTGATTTCATTTTCAATCACTGTGTATCATTACAGCTTGTAAAATGAAATTTCCCATCGTGAATACACTGTATGTTAGTCCAGTTAAAGATATCATCATACACATTATCATCAACAGATACTTTTCCATTTTCTTATCCCTTAAATATTGTGCTTCTTTCATTTCCCCCTTAATTCCCTTTCTCTGTCTCTCCCCCCTGCCCCGTTTCCCACCTTCCTACCACACTATCTATAGTATCTGCAATTGTCCTGGTCCTGATTTTAATCTCCACTATTGTGCTTAAGAAATATGACTCCAGTTAAATTGAAAACACAGGCTTAGCTGAAATTGTTTCTCACTGAACTCACAGTAAATATCATTTTTGTAGAACAGTATAGACTTGACTATATTTCAACCTGTGTTCTACAAGTGAGGACTTTTCACTTGCAATGTGGTTGTTCTAACTAGAAAGGTGACTCCTACAATTTTACTGTCTTGAGAAGAATTGACATGCAGTGTTGAAGAAATGGGAACATATTTTTCACTGTGGTGCTTATCAGCACTACCCATTAGAAGTGTTGCTTATTGTGGGACCAGCAGATGGCATAATGGTTACATCACTGGACTAACACATGGTCAGCCGTGCTTCAAGTCCCAGATTCAATGGCAAACTCATGTCAAGTGTATATATGTGCATACACAAAATCCCAAGGGGATCCTGGAGGAGATTGCAGCATGGCCATCCCTCATGGGGGGGTGATTTCTCTCTTTCTGTCTGTCTCTCTGGCGAACACACACGCCCTATAACAAAAATCTCTCTCTAAAAGAAAGTTTTCCTTTTTGAAAGTATTGGTGGGTATAACATTTTGATCTATTTCTGTTAATTTTGATGTATTTAGTTTAATATAATAGAAAAGAGCAATTGTTGAAGCTGAGGAGTCAGAATGTGTTGTCATCAGTTTCTACTCCTATCTTAGAAACCTATGCTGTATTTGGTTCTAAATTAATCATCAAATAGGAAAATAGGAGTCTGTAAAATTAGAATTCTAAGTTTAAGAGTAGATTTTTTTTCTATTTATCACAACTAACCTAAGTATCTTTCCTAAAACATTTTCTCAAAGATCTAATAAGTAAGTTTATTATCCAGATTTGTATGATCACACTGTTTTTGTAATCTATCATTTGGCCAATATGGGTCTGAATTTTGTAATGGGTGTGCCTTGGTATATAGTAATTAAATTATGATTAAGTCGATTTAGATGACTATCTCCTAGTGTTTATGTTTAATTTTGAAAGCAATAACAGTATTAGTCATAGTACATGTTAGGCACACCAAATTGCCTAATGACGTGAGTCTATTAATATATGGGCATTGAAAACTATAATTTAGTAAAATTTAATCTGAGCAAAATATGTAAATCAAGTCATGATCTCTCCAAATGGAGACCATCATTTTGCACTGTATATATATATTTTTTCCACTAAAACATTATCTTCTTTAGGTCCTATTGCATAGTCCTTTTACTTTTTATGTCCTCAATTGCCATAAAATTGTCTAGGGCCCAGCGCACTGAGCTCCTTCGTGAACATGAGTGAGGCAGGCAGGAGAAGAAGCAAAGGTCTAGTTCCTGACACGTTTCCTTTGGTTAGAAAATACCTCACTGTCTACCTTCTAAAAAATAGGTCTTATCTTTTTGGCATTGTCCATAAACTCATAGTCACCTAGGGGCTTTTTTGGGGGGGTTGAGGGGAGGTTTTTTTCTATAGGGTGCATGTGCTTGCCAGAGACAGAGAGAGCAGAGAAACAGAAAGCAAGAAATCACCCTCCCAGGGGGTTGGCCACACTGCATTCTCTTCTCTTCCATTCTCCTCTTAGGATCTTGGGCATACACACACATATGCACCCGGCGTGAGTTTAAGCCACCAGGTCCAGGACTCGAACCACAGTAGACTACATGAGAGTCCAGCGACATAGCCATTACACTAACTGCTTGTCCCAGGTAGGGGCTTTTTAAAAGTGCCACAGGAGATGTGCCTACATGTCCACTCAGTCACCACAAATTTTTTTTTGTTTGTTTTTAAAGAGATTTTTGCTATGGGGCGCATGCACTCATTGGAGAAATGGAGAGAGACAGAAAGTTCGAAATCACCCCCTGGAAGATGGCCTTTCTCTTCCATTCTCCTCTTAGGATTCTGGGCATTTCTGCACACACACTTGGCATGAGTTTTAAGCCACCCAATCCAGGACTTGAATCTCAGTCAACTACAGGGGAATCCAGCGACATAACCATTATGCCATCTGCTTATTCCCACCACCACAAGTTAAAAACTTTCTTAGAGGCCAGGTGGTGGTTTAGTGGTAACATATTTGGAATGATTGAGACTGGGGGTCAGTTGCTGCTGAGTGTGCCTGCATCACTATCTTTCTCTGTCTTTACCACTTTTGCATGGAAGAAGTAAGTGAATAAGCTTTAAAAAAAATCTAAACAATATAGGTAGTATATAGCTATTCATTCATACAGTTAATTTTTTAATCATTTTTAAAGAATTATTTTATTTAATTTTATTTATGTAGTTAGTTCATTGTTTATTTATTTAATTTGACCAGAGAGGGACAGAGTGAGAGAGAGAGAGAGAAAGAGAGAGAAAGAAAGTAAACCACCAGGCCCAGGATTTGAACTGCAGTCGGCCATGTGGGAGCTCAGTGTGCAAAATGAATTTTCCTAGCATGGATCCACTATATTAGTCCAGTTAAAGATATTATCACACATGTAATCATCCATAGGCAGATGCAGTAATTATTTTTAAATGCATTAGCATTTAAGAATAGGAATCTCCTAGTAATGAAATGTGATTGTCATTCACTTCACCCTCTAACTTTTCAATGCACCCGTGTCTGATTGTGTCCATTTAGAGCGAGAGCTTTTATTATGTTTAATTTTCACCAGACTAAAATAAAATTAAATAATAGCATGCTTTGTTTTTCCTCTGATTGGCCAGGAGAAAAGCCATTTTACCCTGTGATTTATAACTATGTCATCAAGTTGCCAATTCTGTAAGCTGAACAATATAAAATACGCACCCCATCTTAACACGACAAAAACTGCAAAGGAGAAAGGGGAAAAATAAACATTTTTCTACTCTAAAAAAAAATAAAGTTTAACCTTATGCACATTCTCCACATGATAACAGACTAATGCCCAGTAATTTGTCTCCTCAACACTACTTTCAAGATTGTGCAGAAAAACAAGGTTTCTCTGGGCTCCAGTACTTTTTAAATGTATGTTTAGATATTGCCTTGATAGCCATGCTGAATTGCACTGGGAGTAGAACCCTCCAGCAAATTTTCGGTCATTGATATATCAGGACATACAAGTGAAAATATAAGTTTTACTATGTAAAAAAATCTGTATCTGTTGACAGCTGAAGTAAAGGCTTTTCAACATGAATAGACCAGTCATCCATGTGAACTCCAAAAGAAAAAATATATAATTGACTAATACTGAATACCCCATAAAGAATATCCTGGCCCACCCTTAATAGCAAGTGCTGTTGACTTGCTTCTTAGCCGGCAGAGGCCACCTGGGAGGTCTGGGTTTGATTCTCAGCCTACCCTAAGCCAGAAAGTGGGTACAAGTATGTAGTCTACCAGGGAAGTCAAGGCAAGAGGATGGTGACATAGCAAGACTCTGTCAAAAGAGAAAGGATCTTTATTCTAATCAAAATGATGTGAGAAATAAGATGGACAGTGCCTGAGGGTTCAAAATTATCTCACAAAATTTCTCATGTTATTAATCGAGAGAACTGTGATACTGTATACACAGAATAATTAGAGTGCTGGATTTATCAGTTTTGCTTTTTTTTTTTTTTTTTTTACTTTTTTCACCTTTTAGAATCTCTTTTTCAGAAATTTTTTATTATGTGATTTTTTATTTATAGTTAATCATTCTACATCTTTGTAGTGTACAATATGTTTCCTCAAAATATGCTTGCAGTGCATGTCAATGAAGTCAGAGATATTACCATATGCATCATCCTCCACAGATGATTTTCCACTCTGTTCTGTTAAATATCTTTTTCCTGAGCCCCTCCCACTCACCTCCTACTACCCTCCTATACAGTCTCTAGTATCTACAATTGACCTCCCTACTAATATATTTTCAAGTCTCCTATTTCCTCTTTACTATTATTATTGCATTTAATCACTGTACATCTTTACAGAATACAGCTTTGCTTTTAAACCACTCGAGTATACAGCACTGGCATTTCAGTAATCCAAAAGAAGGAAAAAAGAATAAGGGCTGTTTTATATTAATATTTTATTTGCAGAGTCTTTTTTTCCTTTTTCTGAACTCCAAAGCAAGTAATACAACCTAGGACGCACAAGTACCTGGAGGGACACCCCCATCCCATCATCCTCAAAAGCTATCTCATGGAAGCAACTGGATAGAAGAGAATAATCCACGCATGAAACAAGGTTCAAAAATTACGATTAAAGCATTACTGCCATGACTTTTGTCAAAGGTCTGATACTAGAAGAAATTATGTAGGCTGTTGCTTTCATTTCAGAGAAACATGGACCCCCAGATACTTCATTTCCCTTCTGTGGGGAGAGAATGCAGATGGCCAGAGACAGAAGACAGAAGGCTGGCAGTAATTCCACCTTCCTTCCATCATCTACTTGGAGTCCTTTAACAGGCTTTTACTGTCGTATGCTACAGCGAGCTCATCCCTTTATCTTTTCAAATATTCAGCTTTTAAAATTTCTAATACAGTTTTAGGAAATAAAGCATAGTTATGCTTCTGTACTGTGCTAGCACTGCTTCTTAATGTTTCTCACATGCCCCATTCATATTTCTAAATCCTGCGTAAAATCTCCAAAAGGAAATGCTAACTACTTATAACGCTTCCTCTTAAATAATGTTTTAATACTGAGACCCTCAATAAGCTAATAAAGTTTTTTTTCTCTAAAGTACAGTACAGCATTTGGAAGAGTCAGTCAAAGTTCAAGATGCTCTAAAGATTTAGGTTTCTATGGCTTTTAAAAAGTAATCTTTGCTGAATTTACAACTAGGTTTTCCGACAATGCCTGAAGTTTTCAAATCTGAAATTTGCCAGGAATCTCAGAAAAGGAGATAGAAAATGAAAAAAGAAAAAATAATAATAATAAAGGACAAAAAAAAAGAAAGTGAAGTTATTTTTTATTTAGCTTGATATATACATTTTAAAAAGCTGAAATATTTTAAGTTTCAGAGGAAAAAGTAATGGTACAAAGTAACGGTCCTTAAGGCTCCTTTTCAGATCACAGTATCAGAAACAACTGCATTTCCTAGGGTGTTCACAATTTTTTGGACCCTACCACCATGCAAAATGTTGAGCAGAAATGGAAAGATAGGAGAAGATGTCACCATTCTTTCTAAAATTTTGGTTCCCCAGGAAGGAAAGTGGTAAAACGATGTCAGCTGTATACATACCTTTTTCCTTCTCATTTTAAATTCTTAGATAGTAAATGACTCGAGGGGCCATTTCCAACAGTAGAGAGCATCAATGTCTTAGAATGGCTGTGGGTTGTTCAATTTTCCAATTATTTCGAGGCCAAAGATAGTCAGGGGAACGAATAGATCATTCTAAGCTCTCTACATCAGCCCTCTACACACTCTCTTATTGAACTCTCAATCTTCAAGTAGTTTCTGGGTGTACCTTATGTTAAGATCCTCTTTGGAACCAGTTTCATGGCCTGGCAGTTGAGGCAGCCAGATCCCACAGAGCTGATTGCAGAGTTCAAGTCACAGACCTGGTAACCTGTGAACCACATTGGGCACATGGATGGGCTTTTCCAGAATCCTAAACAGAAGGAGAGATGAAGGAAAAAAGATTGCAGTGTGACCAGGCCCCATGGGAGATGGTTTCTTTTTATCTGCATATGCACACTCTGAAAAAAAAAAAAGGTACACTCCAGGATCATGTGCAAGGTGCCACAAAATCCCAGCAGGACAGAGAAATGGAGGAGAAGGGATTGTACAGTGATCACATTTTGTGGGAGGGAAGGTGGTTTCTTCCTCTGCCTCTCTAACTCTCTGGTGAGTGCATGAATCCTTTAGCAAATTAACAAAAAAATAAAAAAGCTATTTTAAAGCTGTGACAAGATGCTCTCTGAATACAGTGTGCTAACTATTAAGGTCTGACTCTTTTGTACATTTCTAGGGTAAAGAAATTTTTTAAATAAGTGTGATAATTGATTAAGGTGTTAACTAATAATGCATTTTTGTTCTATGACAGAATTTAAAACCAACAAAGAGGCATAAAGCAGTCATAAAGCAAAACTAGAGGTTTATTATAGATAAAAACTAGACTATATTGCTTAAGTGTGTGGGGGTCAAATTGGCTTGCTAGTCCTTCCTTGCCATATACTCAGTCTAGATCTTAGAACATCATTCTACCATGAGGAGCGAGGATCTCCATAGCGTATACGCCTAGGATACATAAATATTCTCAAGAAAGACCCTAAGTTATATCTATATCTGTATATCCCCACGCTCCCACTCACACATGCACATAAACTTGAAATTTCCATAATATGCCATGAAATAGGTACATTAATTATTCACAGTTCCCAGAGAAAGAAGAAAGAGTCATGGAGACATTAAATACATTTCCTAAGGGGTTACAGATAGTACATGCAAAGCCAGCCTTAGTCTCACTTCAGCAATTTTAAACATTAGGCTACAGAATAGATCATGCTCCTATGTTAAAGTTAAATTAAACCATTTATACATTTAATGAAATACATTTTAATGTATTAATTAAATTAATACATAATTGCTAACCAATCCAGAAATGGTCCAAGAATTTGAGTTTTCTTTTATGCCCAACCCCTATCAAGAGGGTAGGAAAACTGTATGATATTTGGCAATGGAGGCACTACCAAGGAAGACAGAGTATGCATTTTACATTCATTTTAACTTTCATATTTCTTAGAAACCTAAAAATCAGAAAAGCAATTTATTTAATTTGGACCTACTTGTTTTCTTCTCTTTTCTCTTTTCTCTTTTTTTTTTTGAAGAAGTGCTGTTGGGCACATTTGCTTGCCAGCGAGACAGAAAGCAAGAAATCAACCCCCAGGGGGATCGCCACACCGCAATCCCTTCTCCCCCATTCTCCACTCAGGATCTTGGGCACGGATGCACACGCGCCCCGATGTGAGTTCAAGCCACAAGGTCTGGGACTCAAACAGCGGTCGACTATATGGGAATCTAGCAAAATAGCCATTACGCCAATTGCTGGTCCTGGACCTACTTGTTTTCATTTAAATTCTTCTTTTTCTTTTTTTAAGTATGATTTTATTTAACTTTATTTATTTACTTATTTTTTAATTTGACCAGAAAGACAGTGAGAGAAAGGTAAAGTGAGAAAGCAAGCTATCAGGTCCAGGACTCAAACCGCAGTCCATGCCACCTGCCAGCCCGTTCAATGACCATGCCACCTGCCAGCCCGTTCAATTAAATGCTTAATGTATGAGTAGTTTCCCTAATACCACAATATGCCCTGTGGAAAAAGGAGAATTTACTTTTGTCAAGCAAGTTTGGGGAATCAGTGATTACTCTGTTCACTTCTTAGATGTCCTCAGTACATCTCAGATGTGAAAGGCTCAGCTGATTCATCATTTCCCAAACTTTCTGGAACATGGGATGTTTGGTTTTCTGTGTAGTTGTTATTATGTCTTAGGTATCTTACTATGATTTGAATGTGTTCATGTGTTGAAACTTGGTTGTATTGTGAGAGGATCCAGAAGGAATTTAATCTAATTATAGTATAGAAAGGTGGGGACTTTGCAAAGTGATTAGGAATCAGGATGTGGCCCCCAGAGTGAATCCTGGTCGGTTCGTAAGGAAATGGATAGACACACACGAATACAGACATGCTCTGCTCTGCTTCAGTTCCTGCCTTCTGCCATGTAATCCTTCAGCAAGAAGTCCTCACCAAATGCAGCCCCTAGTCCTTGGACATCCAACATGAAAGCTCAGTGAACCTTCATTTTTATAAATGGCCCAGATGCAGGGAATTCTGCTATTAGCATTAGAATGGTCTAGAACATGAACTTACTCCAATGCTGTGGTGCTACTTGTTCCATGAAATACAACACAGAAAACTCTGGAATTGGGGGAGTCTACTCAAATATGACCCTCACATCATCCTTGTGAAAAAGACATACAATGTGTCCCTTTTTTATTTTTAAACATGTAAGGGAAACATGTCCTCAATTTGTCATGTGTATTACAAATCATAGCTTGGAGTCAGCCCATGGCATGATAGTTAAGGCAGATGGAGCCTACATGACTGACCACATAGTTCGAGTCCTGGACCTGGAGGCTTGAGAATCATGCTGGGTGCATGTGCGGGTAACCCAGAATCCTAAAAGAATGGAGAGATGAAAGAAAGAAGAAAAAAGAAAGAGAAAGGAAGAAAAGAAGAAAGAAAGGGAAGAAAGGAAGGGAGAGAGAAGAAAGAGAGAAAGAAGAAGAAAGAAAGAAAGGAAAAGAAAGAACGTAAGAAAAAGAGAGGACAAGTCACAGTTTGACATAATTTAACTGACAGCATTTTTCTTTCTTAGTGTTACGCAAAATAATAGTATATCCTATAACAATTGTATAGTGGGCTTGATGAAATATTCATGAAAAAATTTTACACAGAACATCTATGTCTTATTTCTTCTATTATCATTTGTTCAGCACAATGTTGCAAATCAAGGATATCCCTATTTAGTACCTGGAACACAATAACTATATTTTTTTTTAATTAAAGTAAGGAACGAAGATGTCAGTGTTACTTCTCTTATATTTCATGAAGAATTAAGTTCTCATTGGTTTCCTTATTGGTAGAACAAATGCAGTGGAACTGGGCAGCGTTTCTATGGTAATTCTTTCTTTCTAGTCTCTTTAAAAATGCAGTTGGGTATCTTCATTGTTGGCATTTAACAATGCCACTTCCCAATTTCTGTGCAGCAGCAGTTCACCGCTGCCAGTGTAGAAGAACTTCGCATTATGAATGCTTCCTTGGTTCCCGTTCACTTCCCCTTGCAGACTTCATTAAACACATTTATGTAATGTGTTTTAATGCTGAGATTCAATTTACTTTTGATGGTTGCAAATTATATTTAAAAAGCACAAAAAGAACACTGCATTTTTCATGTTTCCTTTTAGCAGGCTAGCTGATTGGTTCACTATTAATTAGATACCTTAGCCAAATAGGGTGAGTGCTAATAAGAACTTCTGTTGTCAAACAGCTGTTACAAAGAAGGCTTTACAACTAATGGCAAATTTTCTTCTGTGTAATACAAACTCATTATACTTTGTACTGTTAATAAGTACTTGTCAATATCAGATTATCTTAGATCTCTGAAGTATAATCATTATTCTGATATTATAGATAAGAAGATGGTTTTAAAAATTGGAAGGAGTATTAACCAGCAATTGCATTATCTTGGAAAATACAGTGAATTACATAAATAATACAAAGGTCACTTGTTAACTTTCTGTCTATAGAGACTAGCATTTGTAAGATCCCCAAACTAGTGAATAAAGACTTTTGGATTTTAGAGTACTGCAACTCCCACTGAATAGCTCCACCTCACCCCTTTTTTTCCTTATCATTGTTCTTTACTTTCCACACTGGAGATTATAGATTCCAGGTTCTTCCTAAAACAACAATTCAGCTCTCTTATTAAAGAGTAATTATCTTGTCTCATACTTTAAAACCTAAATCTCATATCATTTTTCATATTTATATTGTATTGTCATAGAAAAGAGTGTTGGAAGAATAAGAAAAGTGTGATTCATGTAAATAATCAATAATTAGGGACCAGAAGATGGAGTAATGGTTATGGCACTGGACTCCCATGTGGTTGACTACAGTTCCAGTCGTGGACCCAGTGGCTTAAAACTTACTCTGGGCAAATGTGCATGCATGCCCAAAATCCCAAGAGAAGAATGGAAGAGAATGGATTGTGGTGCGGCCATCCTCCATGAGAGGTGATTGCTTGTTTTCTGTCTCTCTCTATCTTTTTGGTGAGTGCATGCACCCTATAGCAAAATTCTTCCTTAAAATTTTTTTTGAAAAGATAACTATTTCAATTATTTATTTTTCTTCTCTATCAAAAAAAACAATAACTAGAATAAAGTGGATGAAAATATGTTTTCATATACAAATTTAAGATATTCATTCCAACAGCATTATCTTTTTGTATAATATTATAGTTAAAAGTGGGATTATTTGGGACCAGCAGTTAGTGTAATGGCTATGTCGCCAAATTTCCATGTACTTGACTGCGGTTGGAGTACCAGAAACAGTGGCTTAAACTCACGCCAGGCACATATGCGTATATGCCCAAGATCCCGAGAGGAGAATGGAGGAGAAGGGATTGAGGCGTGACCGTCCCCCCGGGGGGGATTTCTTGATTTCTGTCTCTCTGTCTCTCTCTGTCTTTCTGGCTAGCACACATGCCCTATAGCAAAAACCTCTCAAAAAAAAAAAAGTGTGATTTTTTGGGTCAGCAGGTGGTGTAGTGGTTAAAACACAGACACCACATGGCTGACCATGATTTGAGTCCCAGACCTAGGAGCTTTAAAATTACACAATTTGTGTGTGTGTGTGTGTGTGTGTGTGTGTGTGTGTGTTCCCAAAATCCCAGGAGAATGCATAAGGGAATGTGGCATGGCCATCCCCCCTTGGGGAGATTTTTCATTTTTCCTCTCTTTCTCTCTTAGGCAAGTACACATGCCCTATTGCAAAAACCTAAAAGTAAATAAGTAAATAAGTAAACAAAAGTGTGAATGCATAGATTAGGTAAAGATGCTTCGAATGAGTTATTTCTACTTAAGAATATTTGTGTTTGAGGAATTAACCAAAATGCAAGACAAAGGGATAATAGAAAAGTTTATATTTTGATCTCTAAGGAAAGTGGATAGGTGACTAATTATAAGAAATATTTCCAACCAGTTAACAAAAATTCTCTCCCATTCCAAGGGTTGTCAATTCACACTAATTTTGTTAACTGTGCCTCAGATTAGGAACTGATGACCAGAATACACAAAGAACTCAATCAATTTACCTGGAAGAAAATGATTAACCCAATTAAAAGATGGGAAAATGAGCTGAATAAATAGCTCTCTAAGGAAAACATATAAACAGCCAAAAAGCATCAGAAAAAATGCTCAATATCCTTTATCGTAAAGGAGATACAGATCAAAACCATGATGAGATACCACCTAAACCCAGTCAGAATAGCAAAGATTATAACAAACAAACAAACAAAAAAATGATTAGTGCTGGCAGGGATGTGGTGAAAAGGGAACACTCCTACACTGTTGGTGGGAATGTAAATTGGTTCAGCCACTATGGAGGACAATCTGGAGGTTCCTCAAAGACCTTCAAATAGAACTACCATATGATCCAGCAATTCCAGTCCTGGGTAACTACCCAAAGGACGGGAGAATGCTCAGTCAGAAAAGCACTCGCACAGCAGTATTTATTGCAGCGCTATTCACGATTGCTAAGACATAGAGCCAACCCAAATGTCCACAAATGGATGAATGGATTGAAAAAGTGGGGTACATGTACTTCATGGAATATTATTCAGCCATAAAAAAAAAAGCCCCTGGAATTTGATAGAAAGTGGAAAAATATGGAAGATTCATTGCTGAGTGAAGGAAGTCAGGCTATGAAAGACAGACATTGTATGTCTCCACTTAACATATACCAACTGTTCTCACTCTATAGTACAGACTGACTGGAGGACATAAAAGCATTAAAAATTGTTATGGAGGGACCAGCAGTTAGCGTAATGGCTATGTTGCTGGACTCCCATGTAGTCGACCGCGGTTCGTGTCCCAGACCCAGTGGCTTAAAACTCAAGCTGGGTGCATGTGCGTGCATGCCCAAGATCCCGAAAGGAGAACAGGGGAGAAGGGATTGTGTCGTGTCCATCGCCCCGGGGGATGATTTCTCACTTTCTGTCTCTGTCTCTCTCTGTCTGGCAAGCAAAAACCTCTCAAAAAAAAAATTATGAAGACTAGAAACAAAATGGGAGGAGTTTGTGGGAGGGAAAGAGGAAAGAGCACATGGGAAGGAAAGCAAATTTGGGGGGAAAAATGGAGAGGTAAGATATTTGTGGGACACAGATAAAGTTTATTATTATTCTCAACTGGACTGAGATGTGTATCATGTTGGATAAAGTCTCTTTACAATCTAAATGATGTATTGCAATTGAATGTATAAATAATATTAATAATAATAAAATAAATAAATATTTTCAGCCAAGGGAATGATGTCCAGCTTAGATTTAAGAAGTCTACTATGACACTTCAAGGAACATTTGATAACCAATGAATAAAGATTAGGTCCCAGAACCTACTTAGAACCACTTGACAAATACTTGAAGGCATTTCTATGATGAAGGGAAAAAAAAAGGAAAGAGCCTGAATTCTTTTGTTTCATTTTTGTTCCAATCAGAAATGTTAATATTTTTATCAATGTAAAATATATATTTTTTTACCTTTCCTCCTTTTAATTGGAATTATTTCTTTCTTTTACCTAATGTAATGAATAGAACATTGATATTGGAGCCAGATAGACTATTTTATTAGATTTTAATACTGAGTGGGACCAGCAGTTAGCGTAATGGCTATGTCGCTGGACTCCCACGTAGTCAACCGTGGTTCGTGTCCTGGACCCGCTGGCTTAAAACTCACGCCGGGCACGTGTACTTGCGTGTCCAAGATCCCGAGAGGAGAATGGAGGAGAAGGGATTGTGGCGTGGTCATCCCCCCTGGGAGGTGATTTCTCGCTTTCTGTCTGTCTCTCTCTGTCTGGCAAGTGCCAGCAAAAAAAAAAACCTCTCCAAAAAAAAAAAAAAAGATTTTAATACTGAGTTATAACCAAAGCATTAAGATAGACAGTCAAGATTTGCAAACCTTTGTCTTACTCTTATTTCCATTCTCCTTCTGTTGCCTAAATTTTCTGCTTCTCTTTCCTAAATTTTCTCCCATTTAGACTTTTCTTGGTCATCCAGTAATTAAGAAACTCAATCTCTCTGTGTCAAATCCTTCTCAGGAATGCAATGGGGGAGTACAGGGTCTTCCTAGTACTTTTGCGGAGCTCCTGGCTCAACTCACTGCTACAATCACATCCTCTACTGTATTTGTCCAGTCATCAATGGACCAGAAACATGAGCATTTCTAAATAAGTTACTTAAATTCATTGTTTAAATCAAATTATTCCAAAGTCTTATTGAAAAGAAATTAGCAGTTGGAGTAGTGGATAAGGTACTGGTCTGCCACATGGCCCACCACCGTTCAAGTCTGAACCTGAAGGCTTGAATATCACAGTGTGTGTGTGTGTGTGTGTGTGTGTGAACATACCCAAATTCCTAGGAGGAGAATGGCAAAAATTTACAGCATGGCCATCCTCACCTGGGGAGTCATGGCCATCCTCACCTGGGGAGTGATTTCTCACTTTCCCTCTCACTGTTTCTCTCTGGGGAATGCAAAGTCCTTAATTAAAAAGAGAGAGAGAGGAAGAAAAAGGAAGAAAAAAGGAAATGAAGAAAGTACAGAAGGAAGAGGAAAAAAAGAAATAAAAAGAACAAATGAAAGAAAGAAAAAGAAAAAGACAGATAAAGAAAGAGAAAAATTAAAAAAAAAGGTAAAAAAAAAAAAAAAGAAAGAAAGACTAAGAAAGAGACTAGTAGAGCTGTCATTGGCCCTGCTGCTCTCTGTCCTTTGTTCCCAGAGTCAATAAAATGCCTGATTCAGCTTTCCTGCTCAGGACCTTTCCAAGCCCTCCCCAGTTCTTCCTTCCCATGCCGGGATGTGCAATAAGGAGGCATGTCTGGACACCACAGGATGCCCCAGACAATTGTCATTAAATGTATTTTTTTTAATTTCTTCTCTTGGAGCTAGCAAGTGGGGTGGTGGTTAAGGCACTGGATTCCCACATAGTGGAACACAGTTTAAGTCCAGGACCTGGTGGTTTGAGAAATGACATCAGGCAGGTAAGTGTGGGTGTACACAAAATCCCAGGAGGAGATTGGAGAAGAAGGAATTGGAGCATGGTCATTCCTCCTGGGGGTGACTTCTTAGTTTCCCTCTCTCTGTCTCTCTGCCTCTCTCCAGTGGGGGAAGCAGGGACCTAAAAGAAAGTGTCTTTATATCTTATTGAAAATACATAGGAGTTTGTAAGAATCAAAGATTTAGGCATTTGTGGTTTTGTGAGATAAGCATCTCAGACTTAGAGATTATAGCCTCCAGCACTCAGGAAACCCATATTTCAAGTTAACAAATGGTAATCTCAAGAGCTCTCATCCCAGAATTCTCACCATTGAATCTTCTCTCTACTTATCCTCAGGGTGGAATTTCAGTAGACTACATGATGACTAAGTCACATATTTTATGTGCAAACCTTGCTTTATTAAATCTCACTTATCTTTGTTTCCATGTACAATTCAATGAAATCAAATTTCCTTTTCCCACTACTTTAACACTTCCTTTGTCTCTACTGTCCCTACATAAGCTTCTGGAGTCTATTTAAATATCATCTTCACAGTGGGGCATTTTACCACCCATCTGGACATGCTTTGTCAATTTCTCCTTAGTGTTTCATCTGACTCTACTCATACTTCTAATGTAGATTTATAATGAGAAGTCATTGTGAATGTATATGAGCTAGCATGGTGCCTTCTCCTCAATAAACCTTTAATCAATTTGCATTATATAATTACGATTACAAGACTGTATGAAAAGATTGTTAGCTGGACAAGAATCTTATTTTTTCTCTACTGGGCTGTAAATTCCTTCTGGGCTGAGAATTAACACCTGACTGAGAAAGCAAAGGTAATTTTCTGACCTATAGGCATTCCTTTGTTTAGAATAGGCATACTTGGTACTGGCATCTTGACCACAAAGTTCAATTTCACTCTTTATGTCCTTTTATGGTGCTGTATGTTTAATGATCTCTTTTAGTCACAAGGCAAATCTCCAAATTACTGAGAACAATGATCAAGCTGTGCACCTCTATCACCGCGACCTTCTTGAGAACATGGTGCCTTTTAGCTCATAATTAAATTGATTACCTGCTTATGTTTATAACAAAAGTCTCACAAAACAACCTGATCTTTTTATAATTTGCCATTTCAAATTTTTTTATAGTTTCTTTATGTAAGAACAGATTGTGTACATTCTGGACAGTCAAGGTGATATTATTTATGCACTGGTAGTATATGCATGTTCTATGGAACCAAAATGTTCAGACTACATTTCTGAGAACCAATCCACATTTTCCATCAAGAGTAATGGAAAAGTTTCTGAAGTTTGTTAGTGTTTTAAACACAGACATTCTTACTTCTGATTGGGTTAGTCAACTGCCAGAAAATATTACTAGAAATTGTATTGATATTTTTTAAGTTTACTTTTCCATATTCTCAAAGAAACATAATAAAAAATAAATATAGGGGTTTTTTATTTAACTTAAGCATTTATTTGAATTACGACGGGATAAATTTCTAGCAAGGAGCTCCATCTAGTGGCACATTCGAAAAACTATCAAAGGCACGTATTTTTCATAAGAAAAAATTTAGTATCTCTGTAAATTATTCTTATATATTTTAAATATTTCTGTGTGAATATATGTATTCAAAAAAGCATCCAATTTAGGAAGTGAAACTTGACTTTCGATACGATACCAACGTTTTTACTGTATGTGTAAAACTAGTTGTACCGGGAACCAGCAGTTATGTCGCTGGACTCCCACGTACGTAGTCGACCGTGGTTCGCGTACCGGACCCGGTGGTTTGAAACTCATGCCGGGTGTGTGTGCGTGCGTGCCCAGGATCCCGAGGGGAGAATGAAGGAAAAGGGATTGCAGCGTGACCATCCCCCCTGGGGGGTGACTTCTCGCTTTCTGTCTCTATGTCTCTCTCTGTCTGGCGAGCGCACGCGCCCTAAAGCGAAAACCTGTCAAAAAAAAAAAAAAAAAAAAAAAACTAGTTGTACCAAATATGTAAGCATATGTATTAAATTTAACATTATTCATTTACTTAACTGATTTCTAACTTATTTTTTATGATGTGTGTGTATATGTTTATTTCAGATATACCAATATCTTAAAAAAAGAGTAAAATTGATGAATTTTTATTTTAATTCCAAACGTCATTATATTTTCTTTTTAAGTTGGGTCAGTTGAGATAACACATGACAATAGGTTGTGCCCTTTGATATTAGGTGAAGAAAGGTATCCTAAATCCTAGGACTCTCCTTTCTGACTTGCCTTTATTTTCTTGCAAACCAGAATTCAAATCCATGACAAGAACATCAGAGATAGGTAAATTAGGAGAACCATAGGAAAACAGACAAATGAGCAACATAAAAGAAAACCACAAAGATCTTCCTCGTCTCAGTGCTTACCACTACAAAACTGAAGGGATATATTTCATACTTTTGACTGAAAAAAAAAAAAGAGAGAGACAGAGAGAGAGAAAGTGATAAATTGCCTCCTGGAGTGGGTGGCCACACCATCTTTTAAATCCAATCACACAGTGGCGTTTAAGTAGAGCTCCTCCTTGGATAATTTGGGTCCACTTGGGTGTGCAAAAAGATGCTGACACAATATATTGAAGCATGTACCTTATCACCAATGTGCCAGTTAGTTTCAGTGTCTTTTACTGAGTCACACATTACTGCAAAATTAGTAATTTAAGACAATAGTTATTATATCTCATGGTTTTGTGAGCAAGAATTTGGCCAGAAGTTAGCTAAGGGTGGTTGGTTTCTGTTTCTTTAATGATTGTAAAAAGTCAATAAGATTCATCTCATCTGGAGGATGCTTTTGTGAGAATGCTGGAAGGTGGAACTCAGTAGGTGTTGACTGGAACATCGTCACGGGGCTTCATCAGTATGGCTGCTCTAGGGGAGATGGACTTCTCATATGTTGAATCAGGGCTCTAACAGTGCTTGGTCCAATGAATAAGGACGTAACTGCCTGACTTTTGAAAGCCCAATATTGGAATATTGGAATTCACATAGCATTACTAGAGTCACTCTCTCAATCACAAACCCACCCAGATTCATCCAGATAATGACCTCATCACTCAATGGATAAAGTGTTCGTAATTTCGCAATCATATTTTCAAACTACCAGTTAAAGGGGATAGTTGAAAAAACTAAAACTATTTCATGGTTTTAGTTAAAAATTTATGCTAAAATTTTTTTCAACTATCCAAAGAGTTACCAGTGAAATTAAAATGTGGTTTATATATTTAAGAAAATTGATATTAGGACTAATAACTGTAATGATGGAGAAAAGTTTTTTGGTTTTGTTTTGTTTTGTTTGCTATCCAGTGCATGTTCTCATAAGAGAAAGTGGGAGAGGAAAAAACATCTTTCATTGAAAATGGTCATGCCACAATCCCCTTTCCTCCATCTCTTTCTCCTTTTGAGATTTTTGGGCAAGCACTCACATGCACCCAGCATGTTTCTCAAGCTGCCTGGTCCAGAGCATCAACCAGGCAGTTGGTCATATGGGATCTGGATCTAGCTGCCTTAATTATCAGGCCACAGAGCTAGCCTGAAAAATATATTTCAGTTTAACATAAGAAAAATACTTTTCTGATGATTAAATATGCCCATTAATAAGCTGTTGACCAGCTCCATAGCCTGGTGGTTAAGGCAACTGGGTTGGACAGAGTCCACTGCATAGTTCGAGTCCCAGCTCAGTGCCTGAATCATGCCAGGCATGTGTGCATGCATGCCCCAAATCCCAAAAGGAGGGAGAGATGGAGAAGGGATTACGGCATGACCATTCCCCCACTGGAGCCCTGTCTCCTCTCCCTCTCTAGCTCTCTGCCTCTTGCTAGTCAATGTGCATGCCCTGTAATGAAAGAAAAAAAGAAAACTAGGCAGTGACTTAATAGTATGCAGGCAGGCATCTTCACTGTTCCAATTGTGATACCTTCATTTCATGAGAAATTAGACTAAGGGGATCTCAAGATTCCAACAATACAGCTACACAGAAAGATTCACCCCTTCCTCCATGGCTATGTGAGTAAACTGTGGATTTGAATAACAACAACAAAAAAACATATTTGGAGTTAGAGCTACATAATTTGCAATGTGACAAAACACTTGCTTCCCATAATTGTTTTAAAGTTGTAACAAAACAGCAGGTTAACACTCTGAATAAACTAGTAATTTATTTAAAAACCCATTTCAATGTAGAAAATGTGGAAATGTCTAGAGCATTGTTTCTTAACTCCTCTACATACTAAAATAACTGTGAGAAATTCTTAAGCAAACAGCAAATTACCCTCTTGCTCTATCCCTAGAGATTATAATTCACTTAATCTGGAGTGTGTCTAGCATTGATATTTTTTAAAAGCATATTTGGTGATTTTAATGTGTAATTGGGGTTGAGGACCAAGGGTGACAGAATAGTGATGAGACTCCCTGGCCTCAATGTAGAAAACCCTTGGGGCCAGCAGATAGCAGCACTGGACTCCCATGTAGTTGATTGTGGTTTGAGTCCCAAACCCGGCAATCTGAAACTCGCGTCAGGCATACTAGGCATGTGTGCGTGCCCAAAATTCTGATAGGAGAGAGAAATAAGAGAGAAGAGATTGTAGTGGGACTATCCCCCATAGGGGCAAGGGTTATACTTTCTCA
Source organism: Tupaia belangeri chinensis (assembly GCF_000334495.1). Lineage (NCBI taxonomy): Eukaryota > Metazoa > Chordata > Mammalia > Scandentia > Tupaiidae > Tupaia > Tupaia belangeri. The sequence goes on from NW_006207163.1 coordinate 2,351,013, forward strand.
TCTTCCCTCTCTCTCACTGTCTCTGTCTCTTTCTGGGGAGCACATGCACCTTCTCTCAGGATTGTGTTCATGCCCAAAATCTCAAGAGGAGAATGAAGGAGAAAGAATTGCAGCATAGCCATCACCCCCAGGAGTTGATTTCTTGCTTTGTGTCTCTCTGTCTCTCTTTGTCTCTCTGGCAAGTGCATACACCCTATAGCAAAACTCTCAAGGAAAAAAGAAAATAAAACAAAACGAAAAATGTGTAGCAAAGCAAGTGCCCACTGATACAATACATGACTATGTAATTGCCTCATATTCAACAGTACAACACACCTTAATTTCTTAAACAATGTGAAACACTGCAGTACTTGTAATCAGCCAGGTAAATTGTGAAGCATAATTCACTGCTCTTTCTGTTCTTGCTTCAGTTTGAAATCCCTACCTTAATGGAAACTGAAAACAAAGTTAACCAGGGAGTGCCATCTAGTGGATAGATCTATATACTATGTTCAAAACAGGTTGCTCGCTTTCTCCAGGCTTTTTTTTTTTTTTCCACCAAATATATTTTAGAAGACTTTCAAACCAAACTATCCTGCCTGGTAACAGTGAAGGGAAAAAAGGAGGAGGCCCATGTGTGTCTCAGAGGAGGCGAACACACTGTGACTGACACAGAGTAGGGAGGTCCATCACACTGTGCTCACATTCAAGGAAGGGTGGGAGGGCTCTGGGGTAACTTCTGGGAGACAGAAGACATGACACAGAAAAGTTACAGGAGTTTAAAAAAGAGTGCAAGTTTCCTAAAAAGGATTGATACTGGTATAGATATGAGAACAATCAAATAAAATTAAATAAATATTGGGACCAGCAGTTGGTATAATGGCTATGTCGCTGGACTCCCACGTAGTCGACCACGGTTCAAGTCCTGGACCCAGTGGCTTAAATCTCACGCCATGTGCGTGTGTGCCCAAGATCCCGAGAGGAGAATGGAGGAGAAGGGATTGCGGCGTGACCATCCCCCCTGGGGGGTGATTTCTCGCTTTC
>NW_006207163.1:2352060-2384689 GCF_000334495.1 Tupaia belangeri chinensis
GAGCGCACACGCCCTATGGCAAAAACCTCTCAAAATAAATAAATAAATAAATAAATAAATAAATAAATAAATAAATAAATAATTTGAAATGACTGCTAGATTAAAAAAAAGAAAAATGGCTACTAGAGGGGCCAGCAGATAGCGTGGTGGTTGGGACACTGAACTCCACATGACTGACCACAGTTCAGGTCCCAAACCTGGCATTTTGCTTTCTCATTTTCCCTCCCTCTTTCTGTCTACCTCTGATGAGTGTACATGCCCTATAACAACTTAATAATAATAAATTAAATTAAATTAATAACTTTTTAAAAAAATATCTACTAGGAGCCACCTCATTGCCTAGAGGTTAAGGGAGCCAGAGCCCACATAGCTGACCCCAGAAGCTTGATAAACTCAGTGAGTGACCAAACTGAAGAGGAGATTGAGGGATGACAATATCCCATTGAAGGGTGCTTTCCCCCTCTCTTTCTCTTTCTCTCTGTCTTTGTCTCTCTCTGGAAAGCACAGGCATCCTCTGGCAAAATTAATTAATTAATTAAATTAATTTATAAGAGAAAAATAGGGGCCTGTTGGGAGTTTGGCTGTCCAATGGTTGTCCTGGGGCAGGGGAAGATGGGGAGACACTGAAGTGAATGTGTTTGAAATCTCCTTTATGCAACAACATTGTTGCATAGGGCAGGAGTTTCGCAGCCCCCAGGTGTGTAACTACTGTTTGTGGTTGGATTTGTATAGGTTCTTATATTTCCTAAATAAAGTTGACTCCATTGAAAAAAGAAGAATTGGGCCAGTTGATGGCATGGTAGTTAAGGCAACTGAATCCCACATGGCCAACAGTGCTGTTTGAGTACTAAACATGGCAGCTTGAAAACCACACTAGGCATGTGTGCGTGTATGCCCAAATTTCTGATGGGAGAGAGAAATAAAGGAGAAGAGATTGCAGAGGGACCATCCCCCATGGGGGCAAGGGTGATACTTTCTCATCTTCCTTCTCTCTCACTGTCTCTGCCTCTCTCTGGGAAGCACACACACCTTCTGGCAAATTAAGAAAAGAAAAAGAAATGTAATGTTATTGTCAAACTCTGTAGTTACATAAATTTGATCCAGATAGACAGAAAAAGAGACTATTTCTTGCTATTCTATAGATGGACTTCTAAGGAAGGTGGGAGTCCAAATTTTAGTGGACTCTTCTCTCACCGTAAGGTATTATGAGAAATTCTGCTGAGATCTGAGGGTTGATCTGGGATAGATTTTAGGAATTTGCATTTTACCGAGTACTCCCACTTAGAAGCAGGTGGTGTGAGTCCAAAATTTGAGAAATATTTTACTGAGGAAAGAACAAATCATCTGAAACTTACTATCTCAGAGAAAGTAAAAGCAACACCACGGAGAAAATGAAGAAGTATCAGATTTAGTGATGCTTTTGCTGCCTGGCTGTTCTAAAGGATCTGAAGATTACAAAAGGATCAATTAATCTTGTTTTGCTGGGATTCACCTGGTTTTTACTGTGAAACTTCTGCCTCTCAGGATATTCTTTAGTCCTGAGCAAACTGAGTCAATTGATTACCCAGCTGAGGAAACTGCCTTAAGAAAGTTGTGCAAAGTTGCAGTTATTACAAGAAAGCTCAGCAAAGACCCAGAGGTCCTATTGAGGTGATCTGACAGAAATCACAAACATCTTGGGAATCATTATTAAGCATTCCTTCAAGAGGAGAGGTGAAGGCTCCAAATGGAGCAGCTTTGCTAACAGGGAAGAGGCAATATTTGGAAGTGCTCAGTGACCAGAGACATCACAGGCACACTTAGGTGGTCAGTCCTTGTAGAAGCAACTTTTGTTTAAAGCTTCAGCATCCCTTTAGTACCCAAATCAGTAAATCAACTGACAGACAAAGAGGAGTGGCAAAACAAGATGAATTTGTCATCACTCACTTCCAGGAAGACCATGCTGACTTTAAGTAATATGAGACTGAATTTTGCAGGAATCTTTAAATGCCTTCAACTGCATACACATGTCAGTCATTCACATCTTAGGAATGCAACTGGTAACTACTTTTCAGGATAACTCTTTCAAAATCAAAGAAAATAAAAATGCTTCATTAGGAAACTTAGTGAGGTGGGTTTTGGTTTTTGTTTTTTGTTTGTTTGTTTGTTTGTTTTGAGAGGTTTTTCGCTATAGGGCTCATGCACTTGCCAGACAGACAGAGACAGAGAGACAGAAAGTGAGAAATCACCCCCCAGGGAGGATGGTCACGCTGCAATCCCTTCTCCTCTATTCTCCTCTCGGGATCTTGGGCACGCACACACACGTGCCCGGCGTGAGTTTTAAGCCACCGGGTCCAGGATGCAAACCGCAGTCAACTACGTGGGAGTCCAGCGACATAGCCGTTATGTTAACTGCAGGTTCTCACGGAAACTTAGTGAGTTTTGAGGCCCAAAACCTCAAACTTGTTTAAGAGACCTTGTATTTTCTTTTTTTTTTATTTCATTTTCCTTTTTACATTCAATCACATGATTATTTGGTTTACGAAATGGATATTTCAACAAGTGAACATTTCTCCCTAGTACAGTTGATAAAACTACAAAATATCTTCAACAGATAATACCACATTTCTTTGTGCCATTAATACTTGGCCTCCCTATTTTTCTTCTTAATGTCATTCCTCAGACCCTCCTCTTTCACACACACTATATCTGGTATTTATATCTATATACTATGTTTCTATATCCTTTAATCAATTAGTTTCAGTCACAGAGTGTGGACACTCAGTATATATTAAGTGGGGACATACAATGCCTCTCCTTCATAGCCTGGCTTGCTTCACTCAGCAGTAAATCTTCCATATTCATCCACTTCCTGTCAAAAGTCAGGGTTTTGTTGTTTTTTATGACTGAATAGTATTCCATTGAGTATATGTGCCACAGTTTTTCTATCCATTCATCTGTTCATGGGCATTTGGGTTGTTTCCATGACTTAGCAATTGTGAATAGTGCTGCAATAAACATTGATGTGCAAGCACTTTTCCGATTAAGTATTCTTCTGTCTTTTGTGTAGATACCAAGGAGTGGGATTGCTAGATCATGTTGTAGTTCTATTTGTAGATTTTTGAGGAATGACCTTAAATTTTCTACCAAGCATTAAAATTTTTGTCAGTGAACAATGTGTTAGAAGAAAACAGGTTTGCACTAGAACAGAGGTGGTGGACTCCTCCTAAATGCAGAAAATATTACAAGTGTTATAAAATCTGTATTGTAATAACCTTTCAGAATATTTTGGTAGGTCCAAGCAGAGTGGTACAGTAGTAGCATACCACTCATGATACTGGAGCTTATGGAAGATCAAGGTTTGGTTCCCAGGTCCACCTATACACACGAAGGGTATGTGCACATGTCCATAGTCCTGACTGGTTGTGAACACTAGAAGGATCACAGTATGAGACCTTGTTGAGAGTGCTTCATTTCCTCTCTTTCTAAATGAATAAATGAATTTTAAAAAGTTCTAATGAGTAAGAGTTGATATGTCTTTGAGAGTGTTGCTGGAGAAGTTATCTTACTTTTACTATTTTACTTTTTTCCACTTATGATCACGATAGAGCATGTGTGTACACATAAGAATGATACGTGGCTTCTGTATATTTTTATGGCTGAGTAGTATGCAAATTGGACCAATATGGAAAACTTAATATTAAGCAAAGCAAGTCAGACTATGAAAGACAGACTTGGTATGTCCCCACTCAATATATACCGATTACCTTCTCTCTATGGCAGAAACTGAAAGTTTGGAGGGTGCAGTAGCAGAGAGGGCAATGGTCAATGGTAGATACTAGAGATAGTAAGGATAGGGGTGATATGGGGGTAGGTGATGGAGGGAGGGAGGGAGGGAAATGGGGGGAAAGAAAAAGAAAAAAGTATATGTAATTGACAAAAATGTGAAAAGCTATTTGCTGATGATGTGTATAGTAATGTCTTTGTCTTGACTGATATGCAGGATAATCGAGCTGGAAAAATGTTATGCACTGTAAAGATATATGTTATTAAATGTAATATAATATTTTTTAAATTAAAAAAAGAGGATGAAAGGTGGGAAGGACACAAAGTCAGATCATACCATGATCCCTTTCCTCCAATTTTTGGTCCATCAGATTCTGGGCACCTTATTGTGTGTCCTGAGTGTTTCAGGCTGACCAGGCCTGGGATTTGGACCATGTTCACCATGTGAGATACAACGTCTCCTGAGCAATGTATTACCACTACACCACACAGCTGGCTCAATTTCACTAATTTAAATGCTATCCTAAGACAGGCTACATTATGGAAGTATCACTTCTAGGGCTAGAAGATATCCAGAAAATTAATATGTCCAGGAGCAGGTGACATACTCTGTCATGGGCTCAGGTCATCTTGAAGCAGGGGTAGGCGTCCCTCCTCTCAGATGGCCCACCTCACAGAAGAAAGTGGGAAGTGGTATTACAGTGGCTGAGAGGTTTCTTTTCAATTCTGCTAAATAAAATAAACAATTATGGTCTCAGAGTAAGATAAATAAATAAATTCAATAACAGGTGAAAAGAAATGTGTTATGCTACTGCTTATCATTTCTTTCATTTCCTCCCATTGAAATTCTAGTTCAACATCAGTTTTAAATTATGAGTCATTTGAACGGTTTCTGAATGTCATCTCCATATTTGAAGAAGTGCATATGTCTCCTAAGACTCATAACGTGGAGAGTAGGTCAAATATTTCAACAGCTTAAGTAAAGGAAACCCCTAAGTGAAGGAAGTGTTGCTAATAAGTGGAAAGGTTATGTTTTATTGAGTATCCACATTTATGGCCACAGTTTTAAGTTTCACTTCAAGCAGTGTTGCCAAGATTAAAGTTTATAATTAAATCCCCATTTTACAAAGATGTCAGTTATTCGGTGGTTTTATGATTTAATTAATGACTAAGACAACTTATTTTAAGCATGAGTAGTTTTAATAGTAAAGTATAGTTTGGATTACTAACTTGATGTTCCAGAGGGACTGCCCTGTGAAAGGGCAATTCACTGTAAGACTTCCTTCTGTTCAAACCTGTTCTCTCTTCTACAGTGTGTTTTATGATTCAGTCATGTGGTTTCCACACAACTGTCTTAATAGCAGCTGCTTCTCCTCCTCTCATTGCTTAAAACACACACACACACACAAACACACACACATTTCCTATCTCATAGAATTAGCTCTGAGATTGTTAGAAACAAAACTTCAACAAATGTACAAAAATGTCTCTGATCAAGTGAGCACTGGGACTACTTTTTCACAATTTCACCAAAAGAAAAAATCTGAACAAATAAATATGATGCAATGGGTCAGGGAAAGAAAGGAGTAGATCCTGAGAGATATGTAAAATCTTTGTTACACTGAGTCTAGACTTTAATGACCTCTCCTGGAAATTTGTTTTGGTGGGAAAGACATGAGAGTATTTGTCACATACAGATGTCTGCTTTTTCCTCCAAAAAAAGCAAAAATATGAAATGTGGTCAACTTGATGAATAGTGTGGCAGAGGTAGAAGAGGGTCAGAGAGTTATCCATTATGTTTTAATAATCATTTCTGGTTTATTTTTCAAAACTAAATACTTGTAAAAATCACAAAAAACTCTTAACTGAGCCTATATTAGGTAAATAAAGACTTGATTAAAAACAAAAATATCCTGGACCAGCCAGGTGACATGGCAGTTAAGGTGACTGGATCCCATATGTTTGACTATACAGTTCAAGTCCCAGACCTGATGGTTTGAAAAATATACTGGATGTGTGTGCATGTCCCAAAATCCCAAAAGGAGAGTGGAAGAGAAGGGATTGTAACAAGATCATTCTCCCTAGTGGTTGCTTTCTCTCTCTCTCTCTCTCTCTCTCTCTCTCTCTCTCTCTCTCTTTCTTTCTCTCTCTCTCTCTCTGTCTCTCTAGCAAGTACACATACCCTACAGAAAATTTAGGAAAAACCACTTAAAAATAGACATTTGCTAAGTCTATGATTGATAGTAAAGTATCATTTAGACACAAATGCACACAGAGAGAGAGAGAGAGAAAAAAAAATACATACAACTCTGTTTATGGCTTATAGTGGGCTAAACAAATGAAAGATACACACATTTAGTGTAGTTTCTTTTTAAAAATTTGCTAGAGTGTATGTGCACTCACCAGAGGGGGAAGAGAGAGAGAGAGAGAAAGAGAGAGAGAGAAAGTGCTCCCGTGGAGGATGGTCACATTGCAATCCCTTCGCCTCTATTTCTTCTTTCAGGATTTTGGGTATGCATACGCACACACCTGGCATCTTTATCAAACCACTGGTCCAGGACTAACGTGTCGTGGCTGGCCACATGATATCCAGCTGCCTTAACTACCATGCCACCAGCTGGCCCCTTATGAGCCTATATTTTCAAGAAACCTCCCCAAAACTGAGAAATAAAACTCAGCAAGGAATGATAAAATACAAGAATATAGTACGTGATAAAGGCCAAAACAAAACTCATGATACTGAAAAAAGAGCACTGTCCTGTGAGATTCAATTTGGAGCTATACATTCTAATCTCAGCTCCACAGCAGCTTGTCAGTTGACTCTGATGAATCCACTTAAATTCTCCAGAGTTCATCAAAGAATCAAACTACACAATCTCTAAAATTCCTTTCATCTCTAAATTCTGAGACTTTACTTCTAAAGATACTCAGACTAGGAAGAGAACGACCATTTTCTAGGAAGGCATTTGGAAAAAAATAGACTTGAAAAAACCTTAAAATGAAATTATATTTCAGGAAGGGCACGAGAAAGCAAGGACAATTTCTAAACATGAAATAAAACCCCGCATACATAAAGTAAAAATTTGATGTGGTAAAGACCATACTTATAAGTCATCTGAGGGAATATAGGATCCATGTCAGTGGCAGTAGCCTGATCAGATGAAATCTTGAGATGTTTGGAAAATTGAGGTGAGAATTTTGACATTTTTAAAGGACAATAGAGAGGACATAATTAGAGAATAACAAAAGAAAAACTAAATGTTAAGAGGGTAATTGCAGGAGTGAAATAGTCTAGAACAAAACTGCATAGGAAACCAAAATGATGCCTTAATAGACCAGGGCTCTTGTTGAAAAGAGTAGCTAGTGAAAATATACATGTTTTGAATGGAAATAAAAGGACATCTAATAAAATAAAGATATTCTTGTTCTTAGAAGTTCCCAAGCAAAAAATAGAAACTTCGGGCTGAATTGTGTTTGTTTAATTCATAAAGGAATAGTGACATAATCGGGAGCACCCCCGTTCCCCGCTGCTTGCCCATGCTCAAAAGCAGGCATTGGGACAGCCACTGTTATTGCCAATATCATGAGGAAACAATAAAACAAATTGTTTTATATTAAATGTTTACAATGAATGTGCATTTATATACGATTTAAAAATAACTGTAAAATGTGAATGAGTGTTTCAGATGGATACCAATTAAAGCGCTGAAGTATATGAAGCAATAGTTGTGATATTATTATGGGTAAGAAATTTTTTGCTATAGACATTAGTCTTCAATTTTTAAAATCTTCAAATTGCCAAGAGCTTCTAGTATAAAAGGATCACTTTGTGTGTATACCGTTATACTGCAGAAACTGGTAAAATTTGGCCCACTCAGAGACAGTTCAGTGAAGAATATCAAGTATAAAGCTCGTGGAAACAAAATTAACAAGCAATAGAAGAAACAAAATTTATCGGATGCAAAGAGCTAAAAGGAAATTTAAGAATTTAATACTTCCCCTTTGTGAAAAATTGTTGTGCCAAAATTGACTAGCAGCGGTTGTATTCTGCAGACAGAAAGCACTTAAATTGTAGGATGTTATTACCTTAAACATAAAGAAGCCTTCATACATTGTATGAGTTTTTTGGATTTTGTTTTTGTTTTGTTTTTTTGGTTTTTTTGGAGAGGTTTTTGCTTTAAGGCACATGCACTCTCCAGACAGACAGAGAGAGACAGAAAGCAAGAAATCACCCCCGAGGGAGATGGCCACACTGCAATCCCTTCTCCTCCATTCTCCTCTTGGGATCTTAGACATGCATGCACACGTGCCCAGCGTGAGTTTTAAGCCACCAGGTCCAGGAAGCAAACCGAGTTGACTACATGGGAGTCCAGCAACAAAGCCATTACGCTAACTGCTGGTCCCTGTATGAGTTGTTTTTAGCTCAGGAATGAAATACAAAGCATGGAGAAGTAGTAGAATAAGTTTTCATAGTCAAATTGAGAGATAAAAGGTAAGTCGTTTCTCTAAGATGTCAATGTAAAAATTTTTTTTTGAAAATGGAATACTAGCACTCAGATTTGGATGAGAAAAAAAGTCCAAACCATGCTTAAAAGAATAACAGTGTCATTATACTCAACAGAACTGGTTCATCTATAACAAGTCAAACAGACTACCACTATCCAGAAATAACTATTTGTATCATTAGATAAACATATTGATAAATGTATTTTTATTGATTTTAGACACAAAATTTTTAACTTTATAGAAGGCTAATCAGCATACAATAAACTGCATATATTAAAAATATAAAAGGTGGGAAGTCTGCTATATTTATATGCCCATGAAATTACCATCATATTCAATAATATTATATGAGGAAACTTCTGAGGATGTAGATGCAATCATTATTTTGACTGTGTATTTAACAGACACTTTTATAAAATTAATAACCACTAATTCATTTAGTCATTCTAAAAACCATCTAAGGTTGATGCTATTGTTATCTCTAAGAAAATGAAGGCATAACTGGATTAAGTAAACTATCTGAGGTCACATAACTGCTAGCTGTCAATTTGAATTTGAGGCATTCTAAAATATAAATTGTCCATGCAAACAGAATGTCTTTATGTATATACCTACTGATAGACATAGGAGATAGAGAGAATTTCTTTTGTAAAAATTAAATCACATTAAAAATTATATTTTAAATTAAAAGTAGCCAATTTTATTTTACTTGGATTTAATTAAATGTAAACAGACATGAAAATGAAGGAATTATTGAACTTTAAATAAATTCTTCCTTACCATGCAAGATATTATTTCTACAAGATCTCTTAAGTTTAAAAAAAATAAATTCTTATAAACAGTAACAGAATAAAAGGAAATTGTGTCTCTAATTTGGTTTATTTAGATTCCCTTAAGGGTTTGGGCTAAGTTGTTATGTAACTAATGGAGAGGTCTTGTAAGATATTGGCTGGGCATATTGCCACTTTCTGCGAAGCTCACTTCCTCTGGAGGAGAATTTAACAATAAGAGTAAGTCAGTGGTTGAAAGCACTTACAATTTTTCTCCCCAGAAACATTAGCAATGTTGGTCGTCACAACTTGGAGAATGTTTCTGGATAAAAAGTGGGAGTTGGGAGCTGGTCTTGTAGTTTTGTGCTTAAGGTAGCCAGATCTAACATGGCTGACCTAGGGTCCAATCCTGGGCAGACAACTTGAAAAACAAGTGTGTGTGTGTGTGTGTGTGTGTGTGTGTGTGTGTGTATGTACTTCTAATCTCCTCAGGATAGAGAAATGGAAGAGAAAGGATTGTGGCATGACTGCATTCTCTTGGAGGACTGCTTTCTCTCTCTCTCTCTCTTTCTCTCTCTCTCTCTTTCTCTCTCTCTCTCTTTCTCTCTCTCTCTCTCTCTCTGTGTGTGTGGTGTGTGTGTGTGTGTGTGTGTGTCTTGCTGTGGCAAGTCCACATCCTTTTCTGACAATTTAAAAAGATAAAAAATGAAAGTGGGAAAAGGCAGAAGTAGGGATGTTGCTAAACATCCTGCACTGCACAGAACAGCCTCCTGCAACAAAGAATCATTTGGTCCAAAAGCTGGTGGTACAACTGCTGAGCAGGTCCTGACAGAACAAGAACAAGGCCATGGGCAGAACCAAACAGGACAAGGACAATTAGATAGCAGAAGCAGTAATGTTATAGAACCTCAAAGCTTCCATTGTTCATACAGAAAGACAACTCTAAAGCCAGGTTTTCTTGCAAAGAAATGCTTATTTAATGATGTCTCCCTGCACACTGGAGACAATCTGTCTTGAATCTGCCTTCCTCAACTAAGAGAAGTCAGAGATTTAAAAGGGTAGTGTTCATAAGCAGTAGGGCTGCAGGCAGGTGTTCCAATTCTGATGTCGGGTGTGAGAGATTGTCCTTGTTTTCTTTGATGTCATAAAAGTCAGCCCCACCATCTGGTAGGTCTTGGTCTAACTCAAGGAGAGAGTCTTCCATCAGTGCTCTATAAACAGTGTGTTTTCACAAACAAAATGTCAATAATCAATAAAGTTGTAATAGGGATCAGCAGTTGGTATAATGGCTATGTTGCTGGACTCCCACATAGTCAACCGCGGTTCGGTTCCTGACCTGGTGGCTTAAAACTCACACCAAAATCCCTAGAGTATAATAGAGGAGAAGGGATTATGGCGTGGCCATCCCCCCTGGGGGGTGATTTCTCGCTTTCTGTCTCTCTGTCTTTCTGGCACGCACATGCACCCTGTAGCAAAAATCCTCTCCCAAAAATAAATAAATAAATAAAATTTAAAAATTAAGTTGTAATAAGCAGAAACTTAAGAGATGTTTGAAGATATAATAGTAGGGAAGATAATTGTAGAAACCAAAGACTGTATACAAAGGTGTTAGTTAGTAAGAGATGGGTGAGAGGGACTCAGGAAAAACATTTAACAGACATAAGAATGGAAATTGTATTGTATATTGTAATATCTTTGACTTGATTGATATGCACTGCATGTGTACTTTGAGAAACCATATGGTATGCTATTCAGATATACAATGATTAAATGTAAATTTAAAAAATCAAACAATAAAAATTAATTAAATAAGGGGAGGGGAAGAGGGGATACTCTGGGCCAGAGGGTAGTGTGGTGGTTAAGGCATCTGGATCCCACACGGCCTACTTGAGTTTGAGTCCTGGACCCAGTGACTTGAAAAATATGCCTGGCATGTGGCATGGATGCCTGAGTACCCAAAATTCCAAGAAGAGAGTAGAAGAGAAGGAATTGCCACATGGCCATTTCTCCTGGAGGGTGATTTCTCATTCTATATCCCCCACCCCCACAAGTACACATGCCCTATAGCAAACAAAAAAAAAAAGTGAGAAAGAGATGCTCAATAACAGTAAAAGCCAAAACAGAGAATATTACCCTATGACCCAGCAACGGAGCTCTTGGAGGGAATCAGGGAAGCCTACTTGTAGAAAGAACTATCCAGAAACTTGACTCATATTTGAGTTCTACCCAAGATCTGCTGAAATATAGTACTTATCCTTTCTTATATTTATAGTGACAATGCTAACAGACATGCAAGAGAAGAAAGATGACAAACCCCAGAAGATGCAGGAGAAAAGAGACAATGAGTTTCTGGTAAGGAAGTTATTGCACGATCTGAAAGAGAAAATACACATCATAAAAAAGAAGGAAATAAAATTGCTAGAGATGAAAGCTGTAATACAGGAAATCAAAACCACCCTTGAAAGTATTAAAAACAGATAAGATCATGCAGAGGATAGAGTCTCAAATGTAGAAGATAGAACCTCTGACCTAGAAAGACTCTCCAAAAAGACTTAGAAAATTACTCCCCAAAAAGTGAGAATACCATACTTGGAATACTAGATACCATTAAACATACAAACATCTGGATCATTGGTACCCCAGAAGGTGAAGAAACTAATAAGGCATCTATAATCTATTCCATAAAATCCTAGAAGAAAACTTTTCAAACCTAGAAAGGCATTCAAATGTCCAAACCCAAGAAATTCAAAAGACCCCACATAGAATTAACCCAAGAAGATTGTCTCCAAGGCACATCATAGCCAGATTGATCAAAACCACAGACAGAGACAAGATACTAAATTTGGCAAGAGAAAAACGTCAAGTTACTTTCAAAGAATATCCCATTAAGCTAACATTGGACCTCTCATCAGAAACAAGGCGAGCAAGGAAATAATGGGGAAATATATTAAAAGTGTTAAGTGAAAAACAATTTCAACCAATAATACTATACCCAGCAAGATTATCCTTCATATGGGAGAAAAAAAAGACAAAAGTTCTCACATAAACAAAACCTGAAAGAATTTACCAACACCAGACCAGCTCTCCAAGAAGTGCTCAAGGGAGTGCTATACCAGGAAGGCTAAAACTGGACATACAGAAATAAGAGCACAAAAAACAATCACCAAGAAAATGGCCAGCCTAATGGTAGAGACAAGAATGGAGTTGAAAGTTTACTTCCAGAGTTTAAATGGAATGATCAGACCACAGTAATACTGCGAATTCAATAGAAAAGAGATTAATTACATGAGACTGAACTGGTGAAATAGAATTTTATGACTTTCGACTAAAACATTACCGATTTTCTTTTATACTTTGTTTTCCATATTTAAGGATATTTATCTTCTCTTTAATTCTGATAGTTTCATCAGCTTACTGAATCCTAACTTCTTTCCTGGCTTTAAGTCTTAAGCAAATTTCTCTTGACATTTTTTGATTTTGCTCTATTAAAATTAAAACTTTTTTCTTGAAATTAAAGAATGCATTAAAATATACCTATTTAATGATTCTAGTAAGCTATATAGCTCCAGCAAGGTGCTACTTTATAGGATGTTCTCTTTACTCACTGAAATATATCCCTAAAGTCAGACACATCTTCATAGATATGTAGATATCAGCTGTGCTTGCTACTGAAAATTTTTCGATTAATAAAGATCTTTATTGAATCAATAAAATGTGGGGAAAAAGCCATGGAAAACAACTGTAGATATCAGAGACAGTGTAGGAGAGGAGAATGGGAAATGACAGAGGGGGAGAGGTAGGGAATCAAGGAGGGGGGAAAGCAAAATACATAAGAAAAAAGAAATGGAAAATTATTTGTTGATGATAACATGTAGGTGATATACCTGCTTGAGCCAATATACAATGTATTCTGGATGGAACATCTCATTTTGTATACTGTATTAATGTACAGTGAATAAATGTAAATAGATAAGTTAATTTAAAAATAAAAACTTAATAAAAAACACTCCAGTTAATCATCGTAGCAATGCTGACCCATAAGCTGAACAGAACTTCCCATTTTAGAAAATAAATTAAAATCTGAGTAATATTAGACCTCAGTCCTTTAGGATTCATTTTCGTAATGCATAGAAACAGAGTAAATTGGGTAGATTCTTCCATGATCTTAACAAAAGGAAATCTGTGTCAAAGTGAGTCATTAAATAACTTGCCCAAATCACCTGACAAGAAAGGAAGAAATTCTGACTATTGGGTTTTTGAATTGTTATTCCACTATGTTACAACTCAGTGATTTTTGTTTGTTTGTTTGCTTGTTTTCACTTTTTGTTTTTGTTTTTTGTTTGTTTAGGTTGAGGTTTTTTGTGTGTTTTTGTTTGATTTGGTTTTGGTTGTTTTTTTTTTTTTTAGTTGTTTGTTTTTTATAAGAGCTCAGTTTCTTTTCAGTGGAAGAAAAACATTCAGTGTGTTCAAAGTAATTGTCAGGAAATTATGTTATTTAAAAGCTTTCAGAAGATGCTTTCCTCAACAATTTAACAATTGTTGAAGATAGCATAATTTCAAGTTCCAGATCAAATTTTTAAAGTTCTAACAGTTGCCTATCAGATCTAGAGGAGTTGCATAATTCTTTATTTCCAATAGAGATCTTTCAATGAAGGTAGATTCTATACACTGACCTCATTATGTTCTGTATGATGAACTAACCTCACACCTGTCAAGTCAGAGCCAACCTCAACTGCCTAGATCCTCTTGTCTTAGTGTGTTTAAAAACATAACAGCATAAGTATATGTACTATAAATGTGACTGATTATTCAGAGGGAAAGAAAGAAAAGTGCTCTCAATTTCTCCAATGGAGAAAACATGACTCTATTTCTTTTTCATCTAGTATTTGTTCTAAATGTGTAGTCCATTAAAGAATTGATGTATTTTAGTATTTTTTAACTCCTCAAAATTCATAATCTTAAATATTTTATATTCTAGTTAGTGACAGGAAAAACACATATACAATAAAGAACACTATAAATAGCATGCTAAAATAGAATAATTTATAAAGTACAGTATTAATTTTGAACATGGACCCATTTCTTTCTTTTCTTTTCTTTTCTTTTTTTTGGGGGGGAGAGGTTTTTGCTATAGGGCGCGTGCATTTGCCAGACAGACAGAGAGACACAGAGAGACAGAAAGCTAGAAAGCACCCTCCAGGGGGGATGGCCAAGCCACAATCCCTTCTCCTCCATTCTCCTCTCAGGATCTCGGGCACACATGAACACATGCCCAACATGAGTTTTAAGCCACCGGGTCTGGGACTTGAACCATGGGAGTCCAGCGACATAGCCATTGCACTCACTGCTGGTCCCAGGACCCATTTCTTTCTAATAGAAGACATGATATCTTAGAAATGATTGATTTGATTTTGTTCAGATTATAAAAATTAGTAATTTAGACAGATAAGATGAGAAAAATTTATTAAACAAGATGAAAATATTTTAATTCAAGTTTTCATTCTAAATCTTTTTTTTTTTTGAGCATAATGAAAGTACTTTTTTGGGCATGAGGATAAAGCAATACAAATAAAATTCCATCTTAAAGTCTAGTGGTAGAAAACAGAAACAAATAAGCGGTGTGTTAGGTGGTTAGGAATGCCACAAAATTCCATGGAGTAAAATAGGACAGGTAACAAGATAATGCATCATAGGGAGTCTCACCAGC
The DNA here is from genome assembly GCF_000334495.1 of Tupaia belangeri chinensis. NCBI lineage: Eukaryota > Metazoa > Chordata > Mammalia > Scandentia > Tupaiidae > Tupaia > Tupaia belangeri. The sequence continues at coordinate 2,366,809 of NW_006207163.1, forward strand.
GATTTTAGACAGGTAGTCAAGGAAGGCCTAACAGGGACATTTGAGAATGTAGGAGAAGACAGTGTGTGTAGGAAAGCACATTCAAGGAAGAGGGAAGAACAGGTGCAAAAACACTGAACTGAGAGCACCTTTGGACATCTTTCAGGAGCAAATTTAGTCTGGCTGAAGAGAGGTCAAGATAGATTGGAGAAAGGCTGGTAAATACGTATCAGATAGATTACAGAGCACCTCCTAATTTTAGCTAGGACAGAGATAAAATCTTTGTCTTAGAGAATTGGTGATGGTGTAGACAATCAATCTCCCTGAAGTGGAGAGACCAAACATGAGCCCAGCACAGTGGTTCAGGTAAAAGAATATGAAGGCCTGAAGTCAGATAGTGGTCATGGGATGGGGAGAGATTTAGAAGATTCAAGGGGAAGGATTATCACATATTGAATTTACATAGTGAGAGATAAAGAAGATGCAAAGAGACTTCCAATGTCTAGCTTACGTAACTGGTTAGATGGGTATGCCGTTTACAAAGTGTGGACTACTAGAGGAGAATTTTATGTGGACAGAACACCTTGAGCTGCATTTGGACATGGTAAATTTATCACTTTAGGCATCTAAAGGATGTGCAGAGAGAGCTGTTAAGCAGGCAGTAGAACACCCGATTAAAAAGAATAAATGCCTGTCAGTACCAGCTAAGTCACTATCGGATAACTGACCAATAGAAACTGTGTGAGAAATAATGTTTATTGTTTTAAGTTGCTAGATTCTGAGCTAAGTTATCACATAGAAATAGTTAATGCACAGTTTCTCCTACTTTAAAAAAAACTAAATGGAAATGTTAAGGGAAAATATATCAACTTAGGTGAATACAGGTGCAAGTAGAAGTTATAATACAACAGTCAAAAAAGAAAAACTCATGAAAATTAAATATGCATACAATATATGTGGGTGGATATAGATGATAGATATAGATATAGATATAGATAGATATATTTGATAGAGTGACATCTAGGTTCTTGAATCTCTTCTTTTAGAATTTGGTAAAGGTTATTGGCACTCTGCCTTCCTAAAAAGATGAAAAAGGGCACACTGTTCAAATATTTGCACTGTATTTTGGAGAGCTAATGAGAAACCTGAAGCTCATGTATGCTTCTCATGTTGAAGATCCATTAGGGTGGAAAGGTCAGAAAGTAGAAGAGATGATTTACAATGGTACTGTATGAAATATATTGCTCTTCTCTATAAGAAAGCAAAAACAGCCCAGCTGCAATGGGGCAGGCAGTAGGGGCACTGCTGAATGATGCTGGAGACCAAATGGGAAAGCTCTGAGTTTGTGTCCTCGGTCCACCTAAGCACCTAAGTGTGCCAGGTGTCCCCGTGGGCATACCATTGTCCTGGCAGGCTGTAAGGCTCAGGGAAGAGCATAGCATGACGATCTTCTCAAGGATGACTTTCTCTTTCTCCTCTCAGAACAAATAGACTTAAAAAGAGAAAAGATTACAAAGAATACAAAGGTATTGTAATTATTCAGTAGACATAAGTAACCTAAAAAGTGCTTTTTCCTGCATACCTTTTATCTATTTTTCTTTATTTCACTTACTTTAAAAACAATGTGGCTCAGTTGTACATATTTCAAATCAATATGTAATGGTTATAGAATATTTAGTGGAGTAGCTACGTGAGCAAATGCTGAAAGGAGTTTTTCTGCTTTAACCTTCAAAGTCATCATGCAATCTTGGACAAATTCACTTCACTTCTGTATCATCATGTTCTCATCTATAAAGGCACTATAATAAATGAACCTGCATCAAGGGGTTGTTGAGTGTGTAAAGGCTTGACATGGAGCCTGACACCTGTTAACTAAACCAAAGCAAGGGAATATCTCTTCTATTATCTTACCACAAAATGACAAATGCTACAAGAATTTCAAAACGACAAGAAAGTGGATAGTACCAAATGCCACAGAAAGGTCAACAATTGAATTAGGTATTATATTTAGGACTTTGGCAGTTAATACTAACATGAGAGTGAGAGAAAATAGTTTGTGTGTGTTGAAACCACACATGTGGGAAATACAGAAGTAGAAAGGTGGTAAAAAGGACTGAAAGTTTGCTTTGTGGGGTTTTTGTTTGTTTGTTTGTTTTTTGTGTTTTTGTTTTGTTTCGTTTTGTTTTTGGAGAGGTTTTTGCTATAGGGCACGTGTATTCACCAGAAAGACAGAGAAAGAAAGCAAGAAATCACTCCCTAGCGGGGATGGCTACGCCACAATTCTTTCTCCTCCATTCTCCTCTGAAGATCTTGGGCACGCACACTCATGTGCCCAGTGTGAGTTTAAGCCACCAGGGTCAGGACTTGAACTGTGGTCGACTCCATGGGAGTCCAGCGACATAGCCATTATGCCAACTGCTGGTCGCACTTTGTGGTCTTTATTTCCTCTTTTTCCTGTATATTTGAGGTAGATGTGAAGGTGCTGGACAGATGAAAAGATAAAGTAAGAAGGGGACAAGCTCAAGAAGATGCAAGAGGCTGAACAGAAGAAGTCAGCTTTGTCAATGAATTATGGAAAAAATGTGTAAGCAAAATAAAAGGCTGGCTTTCTCCTACTTTAAGACCTCTATCAACTCAGCATCATATCTATAAGTTATATACATCCAACTTCAAAATGCCTTAAAAATGATGCAAGCTTTACTGACCAGTGCTACAGAAGTAGAATTGTATCAAAGATGCATGGCAAAATAACCTATTCTTTAATCATTGCTCTCTCTTTCTCTCTACCAAAGTTCTGTATTATTCATGTACTCTCAGGTTTACCTTCTCACTCCATATTCTCAGTTCAACCTGAGTCTAGACTTCGCCTCTCTCTCACTGGATTTATATACCTGAAGATTCATCTGTTGATATAGGGCTATTTGAGTCATTTTCCAAGATTCTATTATTTGCTTCCCCATCCACTTTTCAGTACAACTAAGGAAGACCTTCTGTCAGGCTCACTATCCTCATAGCACATAGGCAATAAGGACTATAAATGCTTATAATTTAAAAGCATTGCCCATCTTAGAAAGGAAGGTCATATCAGAATATGGTGGAGAGACAGTATCTTTGAAGGAAACAGAAAAAACAAGTGAGCTTTACTGAACTATTTTAACAGTATTTTAAAATACTGTTTTTCTGTTCATTTATCATTCGAGAGTTTTGCTGTGGAACCCTCTGAGGACACTTACTTGACAGTTTACTTTAACCCATGATGCCACTGGGTTTTTGGAAAAGTCATGGTGTATTATTTTTCTATGCAAAAATGCATCATGACGTTTCCAATAAGCCAATAGAATGCCACAAGAGGGATCAGAAAAAAACAAGAGAGTCACTTTATAAAGGTAATATGCATTTTATGTATCTATTTTTACTTTTCTTTTCATTGCCAAATTATGTGTGCATTCACCAAAGAGCAAGAGAGAGGAAGTGAAAAAGAAATCATCCCCCCAGTGGAGCAACATCACACCCAATCCTTTTCTCTCCATAGTCCTTCCTGTCAGAAATCTGGGCATGCATGCACATGTACCTGGTTTGTTTTTCAAGCCACCGGGACTGGGATTTAAGTGGCGGTTGGATCTGGCTCCCAATGCACAGTGCTTAGTCACTGAGTTATGGGACCCACCCAAGATGTAATGCATTTTTAAACAGCCTGAAAATTATTTATCTAAATAAAATAAGAAGCAGTGTTTTATTTCAAGACATTGTGATCAAACTCATTTTCATGATGTCCAACGTACTTGCTGTGTCAGAGCATTCATTGTGCCACTAAGATTGTTCAAAATCTCTTGCCCTTTTAGATCAGCAGATGGCGTAGTGGTTATGTTACTGGACTCCCATGTGGTCAAACACAGTTTGAGTCCTGGACCCAGCAATTTAAAATTCATGCCAGGCACATGTATGTGTATGCCCAAGATCCCGAAAGGAGAATGGAAGAGGAGAGACTGTGGCATGGCCAACCCCAGTTGGGGGTGATTTTTCATTTTCTGCCCCTTTGGTGAGCACACATGCCCTATAACAAACAAATAAACAAACAAAAACTCTCATTAAAACAATTAGCTCTTTCCTTATTTTTTGGAAGTTTCCGCTACGTCGAGGTTTCTGCTGTTTTCTGTGTATATTTAATCTTGCTATTAACTTACTAATCTTTTAAAAATTTTAATTGGACATCTTTAGAAAAGGAAACAGTATGTAAGTGAAGACAGCACCAGGACTACTAAGAACAAGACTGATAAATTTCACATTTTCCATATTAGATTTAAGATGGAAGATGACACCTGGGAATTTAAGACCAAAGCTGCCTTCGAGCAAAGTTTGAAATGTATTTCTATCTAAATATATGACTAAAACACACATAATTGTGGATTTCTGTGAAACTCCTGGAAATAACAGGCCTTAGGAAAGCAATGTATCTCAATTCCTTTTATTGCTCCAACATGACAGACAGTGGTTTCTCAGCAGCTTCAAGAAACAGAACTTGGGCTAGTCCCACAGCATAGTGGTTAAGAGAGCCAGATTCCACATGATTAATCACAGTTTGAATCCAGGCCCAGCAGCCTGAAAAATACACCAGGCACATGTGTGAGTGCATGCCCCAAATCCTGACAAGATGGAAAAACAAGGGAGAAAGAATTGCAGTGTTAGCACATCCCATTGCGGGTGTGTGTGTGTGGGGGGGTGTTTTTTCCCTTCATACCTTTCTGAATCTCTCTGTCTCTGTGAAAAGCATGTACCGGGAACCAGCAGTTAGCATAATGGCAATGTCGCTGGACTCCCACATAGTCGACTGTGGTTCGCATCCCGGACCCAGTGGCTTAAAACTCACGCCGGGCGCGTGTGCGTGTGCGCCCAGGATCCCAAGAGAAGAATGGAGGAGAAGGGATTGTGGCATGACCATCTCCCCTGGGGGGTGACTACTCGCTTTCTGTCTCTATGTCTCTCTCTGTCTGTCTGGCGAGCGCATGCGCCCTTTAGTGAAAACCTCTCCAAAAAAAAAAATGTGCATGTACCTTCTGGCAAATAAGAGAGAGAGAGAGACTGAACTCTTGATGAGGAGGGAGAGGGAGGGGAGGCTCAGAATCTGTAAAGTGGTAAGAGGTGAGATTGCAACAGCTTAATAGCATGCTCTTTTCCCCACTTTGCTGTACTAATGAGATTGTTTTATTTATATTATATAAATTTATCCAGTGCCGTGCTTAGTGAAAAAAATGTCACGTGAACTTATTTAATTATACTGAATGTAGTAAATTCTCTTAAACATATTTGGCAGACACAAGGCAGACAGAGGATACTAAAGTATACTGACAACAAATGGAATACAATTCTATCATGTATCTGTGTGTGTGTGTGTGTGTGTGTGTGTGATTTTAGTTACTTCCTAGTAGAAACCAACAACTTTATTATTTTCTGAATATTTGCTCCATCAATTTTAATTTGACTAGATTTTTGTAGATTGGGATTACATGGCATTGGAATTTAGACAACATGGTCCCATAAATCATAATGCTGGTACAGAGTCCACAAATTCCCCACTCAAATTAAAGTGACCCCAATTTATACACCAAGACATTGTGTCCATTCTTAGTGCAGTCGTTGAGTGTTTAACCTTGTTTATATCTACTTTTCCTCCCCAGACCATTCTTCAATGCTTTCTCTGTTAAAGCAAGGTGGAATGTAAAATGGGTTTGTGGAATTGAATTAATGCAAAGGAAATGGCTATCCTAGCAAGAGAAACAAAGTAAAAGCTTTCAAAATTTCCTCCACTTGTGAATGGGATTTTCATTGCGAGGTACAGACAGAGGATAGGAGTCATGAAGGCAAAGGGAATCTATTCATAGATAACTTACTTGAAATACTTTAAAAATTAGTGAATTATTGAAATAGTTTCAAATACGATAATGATAGAAACAATCCATTTCTAAAATCTCAATTTTAAAAAATATAGCAAAAACAGAATCTCTGGAATGATTAGGGATTTGAATATATGTGAATTATAATATCAAAATAATCATACACTAACATGAGATTATTAAAGCTTGATTAATGTAAATATATATTACATTAAATATTATTAAGCATAAATTAAATTAATTAGTTACTGTTAATTCAGAAGACATTTTATGGTCTTTCAGCTTTGAAAACCATATATACATAGGATATCTGAATTTATTTTTCTGTGTTTGAAAAGACTATATAAAATTTACAAAAGCCTAAACTTCTAGAATTAGTTGGAGCCTAAACATCCACCTAATCCAAACCTCTGATTTTACAGACTGAAAATGCTCTAAAAAATGATAGTGGAAATAAAAAAAAGAGCCAGAACTTTAAGCCAGAAGAGAGTTTTGATGAAGAAATAAAAGAAATGACTTTAGCATTTCCAAAGCTAGTCTGAAGACTATTATTAGGTGTGCTGTGAAAGTAATATAATAATGTTATAAAGGCAAAGAATTTAGAGTCAAACTTGAATCCCTGGCTTATCCTCATTGCATTTTTTTTCTTTAGTTTTTGTTTGTTTTTGCTATAGAGAGAATGTTCCCACCAGAGAGAGCAAGAGACAGAGAGAGAAAGAGAATAAGACAAAGTAAGAAAGCACCTCCCAGGGGAGATGGCCATGCCACAATTCCTTCTGCTCCATTCTCCTCTTGGGATTTTGGGCACACATGCACATGCACCCATTGTGATTCTCAAGCAGCCAGGTCCAGGACTAGAACTATCGAGTCAGCCATGTGGGATCCAGCAGGTTAAGCTTCATGCCTGTTGACCCTCCTCATCGTATTTTAATTTTTTAGCTTATGTCAATAACATAACATGTTTAGATATTGGTCTCTATTGGTGTCTTTTCTATATCCTATATTATTTTTTTAAAAATATGAGGCAATTCAGGGGACCAGCAGTTAGTATAATGACTATGTCGCTGGACTCCCCCGTAGTTGACCATGGTTCGAGTCCCAGACCCGGTGGCTTAAACTCAACGCCGGGTGCATGTGCGTGAATGTCCAAGATCCCGAGAGGAGAATGGAGGAGAAGGGATTGTGGCATGGCCATCCCCTCTGGGGGGTAATTTCTCACTTTCTATCTCTCTGTCTCTGTCTGTCTGGCGAGTGCACGCACCCTATAGCAAAAAACCTCTCCAAAAAAAAAGAATGATCATGCCACAATCCCTTGCCTTCCAATCCCCTCTTCCTTGGGGATCCTGGGCACACACACACATGCATTTGGCATGTTTCTCAAGCTACTAGTCCAAGACTCAAACCAAGTAGTCGACAGATGAATCCAGCTGTGTTAACCACCAAGCAACAGAACAGGTTTTTTTCCTTTTTAATTCATAAGTAATATGGAATGATACTTATAACCAATTGAATGGCATGTTATCAAACAATTTTTTAAGCTTTGCTTTATTTATTTCACAACCAAAAGTCAGGCAGAGAGACAGTTCCTCCATCAGGGTCTTGATACTATGATTTATCCCCAGTCTCATCTTCCCCCAGATCATGAGCAGGCACATTGCCAGCATATTCGGGGCGGTCTCTGAACACGAACTGGTATCATTTCATGTGGGTCAGCATCACGGAGTGTCACATTTTCTGGCTATGCCACTGTCCAGCAACCATTTTGACTCAACGGTTTTAGCATGAATTGATCATCTTTGACTGAATCAGTTATTACACTCATAGTTACCAAATGGCAATCTTTCTATCATTTCTGTCATTCCATATTATTCATTACATTATTCTATAATCCATTATTTTCATTATTCTGTCACTTTTTAAACTGTCTCTCATTTGGACAATGATGATCTATGAAACTGGCTCTTCTATCCTCTTTGTACAGCCCATTAGTCATTGAATTGCTGTTGTTTCCAGCACACAAAGAGGTTTCTGGTTCACTGTATTCTTTCCCTGCCTGCCATGGTTTGAACATTTCTCCCAAAATTCATGTGCTGGAAACCTAATTACAAATGCAGCAATGTTAAGAAATGAGACCTTGGGGCTGGCAGGTGGTGTGGTGCTTAAGAGCACTGGATTCCCACATGGCTGACTGTGGTTCAAGTCCCAGATCTGGTGGCTTGCCTTCTTACTTTCCCTCTCTCTTTTACTCTATCTCTCTGTGGTCATATTAAAATAAATAAATAAATAAATAAATAAATAAATAAATAAAGTTAAATAAAAAATAAGTCTTTAAAAAAAAGAAATGAGACTTTAAGAACTGTTTATATAATGGGACTCAGTCCTCCAAGATAAGATTAATATCCTTATCATAGGAGGAGGATTGTTACAAAAGTGAGTTAAGAGCTCTCTTGTTCTCTCACCCTCTTGCCTTCTTTTTTTTTTTTTTTTTTTAGAGTTTTTTACTACAGGGCGTGTGCGCTCGCCAGACAGACAGAGAGAGACATTAGAGACAGAAAGCGAGAAATCACCCCCCCGGGGGGATGGTCACGCCGCAATCCCTTCTCTTCCATTCTCCTCTCGGGCTCTTGGGCATGCACGCACACGCGCCCGGCGTGAGTTTTAAGCCACCGGGTCCGGGACGCGAACCGTGGTCGACTACGTGGGAGTCCAGCGACATAGCCATTACGCTAACTGGTTCCCTCACTCTCTTGCCTTCTTAGAGGATGACACAGCAAGAAACCCCCGGCCAGATGCTAGCATCTTAATAATGGCTTTCCCAGTATACAGAACATATTTTTCTTTAAAATTACTCTCCCAAGTACCTTGTTATAGCAATATAAAATAGAGCAAGACACTGACCAGTCCTGAAATTGCTCATTTCTGTAAGCTGTCCTGGCTTCTTTAAATGGGCACAATTTTTTTTTTTTTTTGAGAGATTTTCGCTATACGGTGCATGCGCTCGCCAGACAGACAGAGAGAGACATTAGAAACAGAAAGCGAGAAATCACCCCCTAGGGGGGATGGCCACACCGCAATCCCTTCTCCTCCATTCTCCTCTTAGGATCTTGGGCACGCACGCACGCATGAGTTTTAAGCCACCGGGTCTGGGATGCGAACCGCAGTTGACTACGTGGGAATCCAGCGACATAGCCATTACGCTAACTGCTGGTTCCCTAAGTGGGCACAATTTTTTGAAATCAAGATATGGGGCTAGGGTTGCTCACTGCTATTTAAGTTCCTTTGTTGTTACATCCTTTTGTAGATACAGCTAAGAATATGAATATACATATTCATATTAAAATAGGATTAAAGTCCAAGTTTATTTTGATGCCAAAAATTGAAATTAATGCATAGGGTTTTTTTTCATAATATGCATTTTTCCATGAACTGTTTGGAGACCCCTTGCATATAAAATGGCTTCATACTTATAACTCTAATTAAAATGCATCGCCAGATGCATCTTTGAGAAAATTTCCTTCTCAAATTCCCCATTCCAAATGTGTCTCTTTTCCACAGTAAAAATACTGATGCACAACAGCATCTATATTATTTACTTATTTGATCTATGCTATAACTCACAAGAAATTTCTTTAGAATTAGTAAGCAGGTGTGATTACCCACAACAAACTTTTTAAATAAGGTTCGGTATTTCTTTACTGGTATGCGTGTTTGTCCTAAGAATGACGGCTCACTGAGGGCTTATAGTCAAAATACTGTGTTCCAATTCTACCTAAATTTATTGTCTTTTGGATGGCCATATTATCAGTATATTATAATGTTAAATTTATTTTTAATTTTGAGATTTGTTTTATCCCTTAAATTGTTCAAAATCAAAATTTTATAGAAAGTATAGTTAAGAAAAAGTATATTTAAGCTTGTAGAATTTAGCAATTTCTTTTTTTTTTTTTGAGAGGTTTTCGCTATAAGGCGCGTGCACTTGCCAGACAGACAGAGACAGACAGAGAGACAGAAAGCGAGAAATCACCCCCCAGGGGGGATGATCACGCCGTAATCCCTTCTCCTCCATTCTCCTCTTGGTATCTTGGGCATGCACTCACATGCGCCTGGCGTGAGTTCTAAGCCACTGGGTCTGGGATATGAACCGTGGTCGACTACGTGGGAGTCCAGCGACATAGCCATTACACTAACTGCTGGTTCCCAGAATTTAGCAATTTCAAGATTTGGCAATGTCTTATTCTATTTTATGTGGCTATAACAAGATCCCCCTATCCATTTCCCTTGCAACTAATGAAATGAAGTATATTTTGATACTTCATCATCTTACCTGAATTATTTTTGCAGTAATAAAAGCCAGCATTTGGGACCAGCAGTTAGCATAATTGCTATGTTGCTGAACTTCCATGTAGCCAACTGCAGTTTGAGTCCTGGAGCTGGTGGCTTTTATTTTTAAACTCACACCGGGCGCGTGTGCCTGTGTGCCCAAGATCCCGAGAGGAGAATAATGGAGGAGAAGGGATTGCGGCATGGCCATCCCCTGGGGGATGACTCCTTGCTCTCTGTCTCTCTCTCTGTCTTTCTGGCAAGTGCACATGCCCTATAGCAAAAAAAAAAAAAAGACAGGAAACAAAAACCGACAGCGTTTGATGTGCTGCGCTTAGTAAGTTACACGTTTATTTGTTCAATTCACTGTTTCCATTTTTAAAAGTTATCACACTTCTAATAGACCTATGTGAAAAACTAAATGTACATGTATTGAATTTGTTTAGAGAATGGCAATTAGAGTAAAGTGAAAAGACAGAAATTGCTATGAAATTTGTATTCAAATATAGTATTTGAAATAATATATTTTCTATGCTTATTTATGAAAGCCAACTGTCTTGTATAATCCCCATCTTTTGATAACATGCTGTGTAACTCCTGAGGCAATTTCAATGGACTCAATTTGAAAAGCAATACTCTAAACAAATAATTTGGCTCATAAATGGCTACTGTAACTTATTGTTTTATTGCTATGATTTCTAACTTTACTGCTCCTTAAATTTTAATAGGTAGTAAGTTCAGCTAAATAACATGCTTATTCAGGACAGATATTTTGATTTGTATCATTTCTTTGGTTTCTTCCTAAGACTGATATAACTATGCACATACAGAAAATGTTTTTTAAAATGTTAAAATGGGGGCCCAGCAGGTGGCATGGTGGTTAAGGCCACTGGATTACCACATGACTGACTGTGGTTCAAGTCCCAGACCTAGTGGCTTACTTTCTCACTTTCCTTCTCTCTCTCTCTCTCTCTCTTGCTCTCATTGTGTCCCTCTCTAGTCAAATTTAAACAAATAAATAAATAAAGTTAAATAAAATAATTCTTTAAAAAACTTATAAAAACATATTAAAAGGGACCGACAGGTGGCATGGTGGCTAAGGCACTGGACTCCAACACGGTCAACTGTGGTTTGAGTGCTGGCCAGTCAGTTAAAAGTCACATTGAGCATGTATGTGTGCATGCTCAAAATCCTGAGAGCAGATGGAGAGGAAGGATTGCACTGTGGTCATCCCCCCAGTGGTTTCTCTTTCTCTCTCATTGTTTCTCTGTCTCTGGCTAGTGCACATACCCTATATCAAAAATCTATCTTAAAAATAAATCTGAGGAATAGGCTTCTTAAAACTACCCTTCTGTTTTAAGTTCCTATGATATCAACTGTTTTAGATTCCATATAGAAGTGAAATTATACAGATTTTTTATATTCTCACCATAAAATATTGATAACTTGGTAAGGTGATGATTATGTTTTTACCTTGATTTAATCTTCCTTCAGTTTCTATGTCAATTAAAACATCACATTTGACCCCATAAATATGACTATATGTCAATTTAATTTTTTGTCATTTTTTAAAGTAAATTCCTTTAGAATGCAGGAAAAATCTATCATTTTCAAATAGATTTTTTTAAGAAACCTGTATATTGTTAGCCACAAGATGGTGCTATTCTCCCACTAGCAAGCCTATCACTGCCATATGTGAGATAGAGATGTAGATTAAAATACAACATATTGGGGAAAATAGAGTAATTTGGACAATTGAACATCTTTGCATTGTAAAACATGGTTTTCCAAAGCATAAATACAGTACATACTAGTCATCGAATAGCTGTTCTTAATGTCTGTCTTCTCCCAAATACTCTATTAGACTGTATTTCCTATTGCTTCAACTTGGTATGTCCAATTAACTATGCAGAGTTTCTCCATAAATGCATAAGTTATCTGAAATTCAACATGTCCAGAATTGAATTCCCAATCTTCCTCATCATCCTCACTTAAACCTATTTCACCTATAGTTTCCTTTTCCTTTTGCTGAGGCTAAAATCTTGAATTCATCATTCTCTCTGTTTTTGGATCCTTCTCTCCCTCCACATCCAATATGTCAGGAAATTATGCTGATTCTACCTGCAAAGTATTTTCAGAATCTAGCTGTTCCTTACTCTCCCTCCTTGGTCACTGTCACCTCTCACCTGAGCTCAATGCTTCAGCCCTTATTTCCCTGTAGTTTATTCTTAACCTAACATCTAGAATGATCATTTTAATCACCACTCACATCAGACCCCTTTCCTGTTCAAAATCAGCAATTGTTTCCTATTTCACTCAGAGTTAAAGTCTAATTTCTGGTTTCTCATTACCTGCAGACCCCAACTCCTACCCTTCTCTCTTTTCTTGCACATCTCAAACCACACTGCCTCCCTTAATTTTTCTTTCCTATCAGACACACATTTGTGATCTAGTTCTTCTTCTTGTTTGGAATGCTGTTCCCCAAGTTATTACATAACTATTGCCACACAGTCTTCGAATCTTTGCTCAAATGGAACCACTTCAATGAGCTCTAACCTGCCCCATCCACATTCTCAGCACCTCCAGCCACTTATTGTTTGGCATACTACAACATTCTTATAGTTAGTCGTTAATACATGTCTCCCACATTCCATAATGGCAGAGGTTTTGTTCATTTAACCGATTTAAACCAAAAGTCTAGAATATGGCGCTAGTAGTTGCTCAATGATACTTGCTGAGAAAATGACTTAAATGCAAAGTATTAATACTTAGGACTCAACCAAAACAAATTTGATTTGTGGTTTGCAAAGGTTTTTCCATAGAGAAATATGAAAAAAAATAAGATGTCAACTATATTACATAATTGGTATCAATTTTAATTCTAAAGATATTTACTTACAATCCATAATATAAAACATATTTTCAGTAAGTGACTGACAATAAACAAAATAAGAGCTTCTAAAGTTTGCCAATGCTCACTTGGCATTGCATGCTATAATTTGATAGAACTCTTCCTTCTGTGAAAGATGAAGTTGAATTGGCATGATCAATGAGCCAGACTGGGCTTCCTAGAATGTACATTTCTATAACGCAGTTGTATTTGCCACATAAAGGCATATGCACTTCTACATTTTATTTCAGCTTTATATTTTATATGAGAGTATTTCAGTATGATTCTTACTCGTAGTCTATGTATGTGTCACTGGTAGAATCAGATGTGGCTGAAAGAGTTTACTTATCTGATTCAGTAAGATTTCTTGGTAAAAAGTCCATCCAAAATATGGAGAGATCTACCAGTTACATTGAAACAGTCAGGGATTCCAAACCAAAACAACTTTTGGTAACATCCAGCTCTGTCATAGTCTTCTAGATGTGATTTGAGGCTAGAAATTTACATTCTATCAATTTGACTATTTTCCTTAATTTTACTAACTACTTTGGCTAAACATACTTATTATTAGTTGGTTGGTTGACTAAATTGAAAATAAGTAGTTAGTAAGCTCTAAAATTAGTTAAAATGTCAAAACTCATTCTGCAGGCTCACTGTAAGGCTTTTTATAAGTATCCACATTCCCATTTCTATGAATTATTACTTAAATTCCTGGAGTATGGAAATTTGATTACATCCCTTCATTCCCATACTCGTGGTCAGAGCCTTCACTGTAATCATGGCTATGTTCCATTTCCGTTTATTTCCAAAGTAAAAAGGGTGAATACTTTTATAAAGTATGAATAGTTCATAATTTTTTGTATATATTTGTTACATAATATTTTAACCAATAAAAGTTAAAGAAGTACAAGATCCTTTTAAAATATTGTTTTATTTTTGTTTTTTAATGACCTATTTCTAGTTTATGAATTTCAGCTTTAAAATTTATTGAGTAAATGTGTATGTGTATTTGGTGGGGGGAGGGGGGTGGGTGTGTGTATGAGGAGAGAGAGAGAGAGAGAGAAGAGAATGAAAGAAGAAAGGAAGGAAGGAATGACCTTAAGTAATTTATCTGTATTCCCCTCAGATCCTTTTGGAGGCCTCATCTAACAAAGTAAATTAAAGGCCTCTTAGATGACAGTCTCTGTCAAGTCATATTCCTTTACAAGAATAAGCTTTCTACTTACCTATTTGTTATAACCTATGAGCTACTTCAAACACCTGAGATAAAGATAACCTAATATGAAAATTTTACTTAGTGGTAAATGTTTTTAGTTCTTATTGCATCTCTTTTCTCTTTTGCAAAAAAGATTTTCAAGTCCCCTGTATTTACTTAGGGTCATGTGACAAGTATTGGCCAAATGACTGTGAACCAAAGTGACATGTATTATCTCCAACCCAGAGTTTGGGGTCATGGGTCTGATATAATTATGGAGTCTCTCTTTCTCTCTCTCTCCCAGCCACACTAGCCTTGGGGAACATATTTTGGGATGGTACCTCCCAACATGGTGTAACTCTAGTCAGTTGGGGTTACTGAGAAAATTTCTGGACCAGTGGCTCTGAAATCTCACTAGATATGTGTTAACAATGAGGAGATAAAGTTTTAGCACAGCATAGGCTAGACTATTGTGATTAACTAGACCAGTGGAGTAGAGTAGATCGTTGTACAGTAATGTCTTAGTTCTAAAAGTCTCAAGGTAAAATTGGCTACTTTATCACCAGTCATCTCAGCGTTATTCATATTACTTATGTATATTTTTATTAAAAAGCATAATATTCTTATTTTAAATAGGCATCCTATGGTAATTATTTAATAAATAAATTCTAAGTACCTTTTTTTTTGAGACAGACATTTGCTATAGGGCATGTGTGCTCGACAGAGAGACAGAGAGAGATAGAAAGACAGAAAGTGAGAAATCACTCTCCATGGGGATGGCCACACCACAATCCCTTCTCCTCCACTCTCCTCTTGGGATTTTGAACATGCACATACATGCGCATAGTGTGACTTTTAAACCACCAGGTCCAGTACCCAAACCATGGTTGACTATATGTGAGTCCAACAATATAACCATTATGCCATCTGCTTGTCCTCAAGCACCTTCTGTTTACCAAAGAATGTGATAAGATTGGGGGAACAAGCCAGTCATGGACCCTTCATCAAGTTTAGAATATTTAGGAGAACCAGCTAAGAACAAAAAAAAATATATATCAATCCAATCATTAAAAAAAAACCCTGGAGGAAGAGATTAAGGTCAGTGATGGTATATGACTTAATCTGGAAATGCAGGAAGGACTAGAAAGGGCGATCTGGATAAGAAGTGATACTTGATGTTTGATTATGGGAGCAAGAGAAATAATGGAGAACTTATCTTTTGTAAAGATTACCATCTTCCTAATGAAATACATCTATGATTACATCACTATCTGGATCTTAAGGACTCGGATGAATTTGTAGCCAGCATTGTAACTGCCAATAACTTGATGCAGGGAATGAGTACTTATACTTAACATTTTAGGTGGTGGGGGGGGAGCTTATTTTCATGCTTGTAAATTAGAGTCTAAAGTTGGAAACGAACATGAGCACAGAAAATTAATTCTCTCCCACCAACTTAAAAAAATTCAAGAAACTGCACATTTGGCAGGAAAATTCTAAACAACCTACAAGTGCCAATATCAGAAGAACAATCTTTACACTATGTAGAAAATTGCTAGTTAATCCTTTTCCAAAAATTTAATTTTATAAAATAAAAGCAAGGTCTATGTTTTAGCTACAGTAAAAGAGTATATAGTTTTCTCAAATTGTTGGAAAATGTAACTGAGATTCCAAATAAATTATTTCAAGTAGATTTGAACTATAATCTTCCTAATATACTACTTAATCCTTTGCATTTGTAGAGTGACTTAGATTTTCCAAAGCATTTTAAAATGCATGATCTCATTTAGTTCTAATAAATGAAATGTATATAATCATATCTAAAAATACAAAACTACCACAATTCCACCACCCTCAAAATTAAAGGTGAAGTAAAAATCCAGTCTATCTGGGGCCAGAGTAAATAAAAATGAAGTCTCGTTTAAATGGAAAAAGACAATGTACAAATCAAATAAAATAAAAATTGCAAAGAAACTTTTTGGGTCAGTTAGTTCAAACTCCTGAGTTGTAATAATGATCACAATATAATAAATTCATGTAGTTTCTAAGGCACTTTTGAAAATATGTCTGGCACTTGTAAGATCACAGATAATAAATGATACATTGACATGAGACAATCATCTTTCGTAGTTTGCATCTCATGAGCAAATGTCACTTGATTATATTTTCCCTTTTGCCCCTAAACCCTCATCTCAGTGCTTTTTTTTTTTTTTTTTCCGGAGAGGTTTTTGCTATAGGGCGCATGCGCTTTCCAGAAAGATAGAGAGAGACAGAGAAACATAAAGTGAGAAATCACCCCCCCAGGGCGGGTGGCCACGCCACAATCCCTTCTCCTCCATTGTCTTCTCGGGATCTTGAGCACACACTCACAGGTGCCTGGCGTGAGTTAAGGCCACCGGGTCCAGGACTTGAACTGCGGTCGACTACATGGGAGTCCAGCAACAAAGCCATTATGCCATCTGCTTGTCCCATCTTGATGCATTTAAATTCTATAAGGTTTAATTGAAAACAAGACAATACAACACTATTGAAATTTAGGAACAAATGTTACCTCGCTCAATCTTATGTGTGTGTGTGTGTGTGTGTGTGTGTATTCTTCAAATCTTTGACGGTCAAATGACATCTGCTCTCTCTTGCTTACTCCTGTAACCAAGAGGACCCCATTGCTCTTCTGGTGACACGCCTTAAGGTCAGGACTGGCTGCCTAAGTTGTAGAACCCAGTGCCAAATAAGAATGCCAGCTCCCCTGTTCACTTGCATACTTTAGTAAGAATGTCAAAATGCCAAGAGTCTTGTGCACCAGCACAGATTGCACACTCACGTATCCAGCTAATTAAAGAAATTAGAACTCGTTGTGCCTTCTGCCCAGACACTCTTCACCAGATACCTGCATATTAAACCAATCCCTACTTTCCTTTTTCTCCCAACTCTCTTCCCCAAACCTCGGTCCTTTTTTTAAATGCTACAGTCTGAAGCCTTTCTGCTCCCCTTATTTGAATTTGTAATTCCTTTAAACACACACTTAACCTCTTAACACTTCATATTATTTCTGTCTATAGCTCATTTTGCAATTTAACTCATGTTCTATTTTACTCAACCTGTTTCTACCTTTTCCCATTAGAAGGCAAGTTTCAAGAGAGAAGATTGTTCTTCTTTTAATTTTTACTGCTACATCCCCCGTGTTTAATACAATGGCAGGTACTCTATAAATGTGCTGAGTGATTGAGAATATGATTGACTTTCAAGAATAAAATGCTGGGACCAGCAGTTAGCGTAATGGCTATGTTGCTGGACTTCCACGTAGTTGACTGCAGTTCACATCCTGGACCCGGTGGCTTAAAACTAACACCGGGCGCGTGTGCATGCGTATCCAAGATCCTGAGAGGAGAATGGAGGAGAAGGGATTGTGGCATGACCATTCCCCCTGTTGGGTGATTTCTCGCTTTCTGTCTCTCTGTATCTCTCTGTCTGTCTGGCGAACGCACACACCCTATAGCAAAAATCCTCTCAAAAAAAAAAAAAAAGAATAAAATGCTAAAGAATTGTGCATGGATAACACATGGGCTGAACACCGGTCCCTCTCATGCCAGAAGATTCACGGGGTTT
>NW_006207163.1:2385289-2386924 GCF_000334495.1 Tupaia belangeri chinensis
AACACGCCTTAAGGTCAGGACTGGCTGCCTAAGTTGTAGAACCCGGTGCCAAATAAGAATGCCAGCTGCCCTGTTCACTTGCATACTTTAGTAAGAATGTCAAAATGCCCAGAGTCTTGTGCACCAGCACAGATTGCACACTCACGTATCCAGCTAATTAAAGAAATTAGAACTCGTTGTGCCTTCTGCCCAGACACTCTTCACCAGATACCTGCATATTAAACCAATCCCTACTTTCCTTTTTCTCCCAACTCTCTTCCCCAAACCTCGGTCCTTTTTTTAAATACTACAGTCTGAAGCCTTTCTGCTCCCCTTATTTGAATTTGTAATTCCTTTAAACACACAATTAACCTCTTAACACTTCATATTATTTCTGTCTATAGCTCATTTTGCAATTTAACTCATGTTCTATTTTACTCAACCTGTTTCTACCTTTTCCCATTAGAAGGCAAGTTTCAAGAGAGAAGATTGTTCTTTTTTTAATTTTTACTGCTACATCCCCCGTGTTTAATACAATGGCAGGTACTCTATAAATGTGCTGAGTGATTGAGAAAATGATTGACTTTCAAGAATAAAATGCTGGGACCAGCAGTTAGCGTAATGGCTATGTTGCTGGACTTCCACGTAGTTGACTGCAGTTCACATCCTGGACCCGGTGGCTTAAAACTAACACCGGGCGCGTGTGCATGCGTATCCAAGATCCTGAGAGGAGAATGGAGGAGAAGGGATTGTGGCATGACCATTCCCCCTGTTGGGTGATTTCTCACTTTCTGTCTCTCTGTCTCTCTCTGTCTGTCTGGCGAACGCACACACCCTATAGCAAAAATCCTCTCAAAAAAAAAAAAAAAGAATAAAATGCTAAAGAATTGTGCATGGATAACACATGGGCTGAACACCGGTCCCTCTCATGCCAGAAGATTCACGGGGTTTATTTTGAAGCAACCTGAGGTGGTAGAACATGTACTCAAATGTACATATGTACATTAGTGACTGAAACCTGTTGGTGGAATGTAGCCCAACAGAGCTGGATCAGAAATTGTCAGATGAAACATAGATGCCAGGACACAAATGTCATTTCCCCACCCCTATACTAGCAGACCATGCCCCACTTTTCCAGAAAGTATGAGCTCTGAAACAGCGTTTTCCTCCCTAAGGGTCTTGGCCATCTATTCCTTCAGATGAGCTTGGCTAGTAGATAGCACGATCTGACATGTTTTAAAATTCACTTTTGGCAAATCTATTTTCTCTCTCAAAAAGGCCAGTTATTTAGATGTTTAAAAATCTGTTCTCTATATCACTTTTTTTAATAGATTTTTGCCAGAGGGTATGTGTGTTACCAGAGAGACATAAAGAGAGAGAGGAGAAAGCACCCTCTATGGGGAATGGTCATTCTGCAATCCCTTTACTCAGTTTTTCCTTCCTGTTGGGATTTGGTTATGCACGCACATGCACCTGGCATATTTCTCAGTTCACAGAGTCCAGGACTTGAACCATAGAGTCAAACATGCAAACATGTGGGACTTCCTTAACCACCACACCACTGGCTGACCTTCTGGACCACTTTTCTTAATAGGAATTTTAATTTAAACAAAGTATGGTAAGTGTGTTATATAGTTTCAAATCCCACCACAGTGA
>NW_006207163.1:2387717-2396249 GCF_000334495.1 Tupaia belangeri chinensis
TTTTTGTTTTTTTAGAAAGAGATTTTTGCTATAGTGCATGTGCACTTGTGGGAGAGACAGAGAGAGTGAGACAGAGAGACAGAAAGCCACAAATCAGTCCCCAGAGGGGATCTCCACACCACAATCCTTTCTCCTCCATTCTCCTCTTGGGATTTTGGGCACCCATGCACACGCACTGGGGTGAGTTTCAAGTCACTGGTCCAGGACCGAATCACAGTCAACCACATGGGAGTCCAGCAATGTAACCACTAAGCCATCTGCTGATCCCCTACTACAGTTCTTGACAAATGTTATTCCAGGTAATTTTCTGATTGTCCTAGAGATCAGTGATCATAATTTTAGTAAGCATTTTAGAAATTTATCAATGACTGATGTCAAAATGCAGTTCTAAATTTTATTGCCATAAAATCTTCTCCCTTGTTAACCTGGACATTCCTCTGTATCTAGCTTCCTTCCAGGAGAGCTCTAACTTACCAGAATGCCTCATTAATAACTTACAAAGATCTAAATAACCTTTCAGAATATGGCTCATCTGTCCTCAGACACTTCGATACCTATAAAGGTGCCCTACAATTTTTTTCCAACAAATTCTGTGTTAATTATATTTTGCAATCATCCTTATCTTCATTTCTATAATTTTTTCTTATTTGAGGAAGACTGGAGTGGTCCTGCCTAGAACAGATAAGGAAAAGATGGGCTAGTTATTCTAATTATTTGCCATCACCTATTCTGTCTCTTCAGTATTAGGCTATTTATTCTATCTCCTATATAAGGCCTTTTAACATTCAGACTAATTGAAAGCAAATTATATAGAAGCTTTGCTGAAGATGTCTCTTTTTTTTCTAATTCAAATCATCTGATTTTATTTATATAATGATCATCGCATATAATGCTCTGCTTGTTATTGGGAGGTACCTAGAAGGGTAAACATAGGTGAAAGTATAATGAAGCCAGGCCCAGCGGCTGTGGCTTAAGCAGTGGGGCATGGCTGTGGGGTGCTGGAGTCATATGAGAAGTCCCCAGGTTTGGATCCTAGATCAACATGAACACATCAAGCACAACCGCACACGCCTGTGATCCGGGTTGACTTGAGAAGATCATGGCCTGGCAGAATCCTGTCATGGGTATCCCTTTCACTCTCTCTCATGAAGTAAATAAGCAACCAAACATAAACATGTAATAAGGACAAGAAAATAAGTACTCAACAAACTCTAATAAAAACAAGGCAAAATAAGTTCACAATGCAGAACTAGGAACAGTTATGATTGTGAATACTCGTTACCTCTCAAATATGAAATTCAATGAAGAGGAAGTGATATAATGTGCAGATAATAAAAAATAGCAAATTATGACACTAAAATATAAATATTACAGCATAATAGTTTAAGATACTGAAATGATAATGTATAAAAGCTTTCTGCTTAAAAATATGGAACGCTTCACGAATTTGCGTGTCCTCCTTGCGCAGGGGCCACGCTAATCTTCTCTGTATCGTTCCAATTTTAGTAAATGTGCTGCCGAAGCGAGCACAGTGAATACTCATTACCTCTTTTCAGACATGTTCCCTTCTAGAGCCTCAAGCTATCTCTTCAAATTGATCTGAACTTTCTGGAAAACCTATTGCCTAATATCTGATATTAATTTCTAACTAGGACTTTTGTGGCTAAAGTCAATTTATATAATATTTTCATTTTCCTTAAGATTCTTCTGAATTATAACTTCATCAACAAGTTCTTATTGTTCAAAATTAAGTTGAGAAACATATTGTCACAGTGCAAATTTATGAGCTTGGATACCAAGCAGCTTTGTGTTTTTATCCCAAGCCTGTCTGTAGACAGCAGAGTAGTGTTTTCTTGCTTAAGTTAGCTAATAACTTTGAAAAGCATTCATTCCCTCAAGAAATATTTTCTCCATCCTGTTGGGATTTGGGCATGCACACACGGTCACCTTGTGTGTTTTTCAAGCTTCCAGGGCCAGGATTTAAATGGCAATCAACCAAGTGGGATCCTGCTCCTTTAACCACTAAGCTATGGAGACAGCTCAAATCATCAACTTTATATATAAAGTATATTTCTTTGATTTCTATTTCTAATAAATGCTACTCATGCAGAAACTACATAATCACTGTGATGATTTTTCTCTGAGTGAATCAATTGTGATGGTTAATTTTAGTGTCAACTTGATTGGATTAAAGTATGCCTGAGTAACTTGTAAAGCGTTATTTCTAGGGATGTTTGTAAGGATATTTTCAAAGAAGGTTGCATCTGAGTCAGTGGATCAAATAAGGATCTGTTTTCTCCTGATATGGACAAGCACCATCCAGTCATTAGAGGGCCCAGCTGTAACAAAAAGGCAGAAGAAAAGCAAATCCTCTCTCTGTCTTCTAGAACTGGGACATTCTTCTTTTGACCCTCAACATTGAAACTCCAAATTCTCTGACCTTTGGACTCTCAGACTTGCACCAGTGACTCCCTGAGTTCTGAAGCCTTCCGTCTCAGACTGTTACTCATCTTCCCTTCAGTGCCTTCAGTCTTGGACCAAGCTACCTCACCAGCTTCCCTGGTTCTCCAACTTGCAGACAGCCTATTATGGGACTTCCCAGTCTCTGAGCCAAGTCCACTAATAAATCGCCTTTCATCTAACACTATCTATCTACCTATCTACATCTATCTATCTGTTTTGATCTCGTATTGGCTTCATCTCCCTGGAGACTCTTAATATGCATAAATTTGGGGAAAAGAAAGACCCGTGACATCAGCGGACTGGGGAGCAAACTACTAAAAAAATAAATGTTTGGGACCAGCAGTTAGCGTAATGGCTATGTCGCTGGACTCCCACGTAGTCGACCGTGGTTTGAGTCCCGGACCCAGTGGCTTAAACTCACGCCGGGAGCGTGTGCGTGCGTGCCCAAGATCCCGAGAGGAGAATGGAAGAGAAGGGATTGCGGTGTGGCCATCCCCCCTGGGGGGGTGATTTCTCGCTTTCTATCTCTCTGTCTCTCTCTGTCTGTCTGGCGAGCGCATGTACCCTAGAGCAAAAACCTCTCCAAAAATAGATAAATAAATAAATAAATAAATAAATCATGTTTTTACTACAAAACTATTATGTATGTTTATTCCATTTTTATATCTTACCTATCATTAGATTGAATTCATGGAGAATGGAGACTACAAATAGAATTTAAATTACGTCAAAATGGACGCAGAACTCAAGAATTAGAGCCTAAATTGAATTTTTTTCCATAGATCAAATGAGTTCAGAAAAAATTGTCACAATTTAATGATTGAGTAGTCATGTGAGAAACTTTAAATAAAATATAATTTAAGAATCCCATGCCCTTTCATAAGCCCTAATCTTCATATAGCACCAAGTTTATGAGTCTCAAGATTTTTTTATTCATATGTATGGTACACCATTTTGCCATTACAAAAGAGGATTATCAAGATCAGGATTTGAAAAGATTAAAAAGAAAATACCTGATCTGGTAACTGGAGATTAGAAATTTTTGATCCATAAAGCAAATATTTTCAAATAAGTAGGAGTAGAGTAGTGAAGAATGAAAACACATTCTCTCACAACTAAACATAAGATTGCTTCACAAAGCAAACTGTACTTGCTGACTTGACATCATATGAAACAAAATTTAGTGATACTTAGCTCAAATGATAAACTATTGAAATTTAATTACAAAAAAAAAAACTTTTAGACAATTTCTCATGTCTTTACACTTCCTACTATGGAAAAAGTAGACTACTTTTTTCTTTTAACTTGTTTTTTCTGTAACTTTTTTCTTTTAATATTACATGTATTGAGAATATGGAAATATTATCTCTGCCATTATCAATTAGTATTTATCGAATTTCCACTTAGATCGATGTTAGTTCATCATATTATAAAAAATTAAACATCTTATTCTTTCACAAAAATGCAGGAGAATATCTTTAATTTCTTTGCCAAATCTTTGGCAAAATTTTGGCAAGTGGACACACTAATGGTTAGTTCTAAAAGGGTAAAAAATGGATAATTGAAAGTACATTAAAATTTTAAATTCCTGTTCTCCAAAATATATTATTAAGACATGATAAGGAGTAAGGCAAGGCCCAGAGTAGAATAATATACTTATAGATGAGGGTAAGCATTCTTAAAGAGAACTGTACAATATAAAGAACTTTTTTGCAGCTTCTAAAACCTACCTGTCCATTAATCATATACGAATACTGAACATTCACATGTAACTAGTGTGCCTGAGAAATCACATTTTAAATTTTATTTAATTTTAAATTAAATAAAATTATTTAATTTGAAGACATGTGGCTAGTGACTACCAAATTAGATAAGCTATTGCTAGGTTTTAGAGACTTACTTATAGTTGATTGGCTGGTTAGAACCAAAGTTGCCTGACTCCAGATTTTTTCTTCTATATATCATACCATTGCAAGTATACATTCCTAGAAAGTTTTGATGGTCACAAGAGAAGACATACATATTATTAGAAATGTTTGTATTTTACTCACTTTATTCTTTATGTTAGCACTATTCAAGTTGGTTACCCTTACTCATTCAATTGTCATATGTGATGACAATAGCAAAAACGTTCATTTCTCCGCAAATTTCTCATCCAATTTCATAGAATTATCAATTGCATTTTCTTAAAAAGGCATCACAAAGTGATGAAGGAAAAAAAATAAATTGAAAGTCAAATGTTGTAGATTTTTATAAGTTTGGCTTAAAGTGGGTTTTTTTCCCATTTATTTTTAAAAGGTTTTTCAAGCTACTGGAAGCTGCTCTATAAATAAGCTTAGTAAACAAAGTTATTTGGTGTGAGTTGAGAAGCACCAGAAAGTAATTCTGTCATAAACTCTCTCTCGCCAAGCTGGCATTATCATTAGCCTTCACTATAAATCTTTATTTGCACCATCACTGTTATTAATAAATTAATAAATAGCAATGAGATTCATCACCTTAGCTTTAGAGACTTTTTAAAAATCAAAACATTATTAGTATTTATGGGTTTTATCTTTACTATTGGCATCACAGATAGCCATCACTAGTGACCATTACTGTATGCTACTCATTACACTGAACAATTTATAGGCGTAATCTGAATGCCAGCTTCAGATCTCTGCTTCCTATCTCATTCATCTTCCTGAAAGCTCTTTCTCTGTCATAGTCAAGTTCTCCAATCAGCCCTTGTTGGTCTCTAGCTTGAAAGGGACATCTATGGGGTGCTAAGCTGCCCCAGTCATTAATGTCCCACAAACTACTACCAAGGTTTCATACATACATAAGAGAATTGGCTGCAAAGCTGAGGCATTAATAAAGGAAATCAAGTTACAACACAGCATAAAACAAGAACCTATTTGCACACTGTGCTAAGTGTGACTGTTCTCACAGTACTTAAAGAGAAAACACTAGAGAAGTTCTTTTCCTTTATAAAGTGAACCTCCTTTCCTATCCTTAGTCTTCTTGCCTTAAGTGTTTCCCTTCTCTCTCTCTTGCTTGAAACCTCCTCTTTTTTCTCCAGAGTTTCAACCTTAACCTCCACTTCCAGAAAAGCTCAATTTCCCTAGTCCTGAGTTCATCTGTCTTAAGAGCACTACTTCACTGGACAAAGCACTTATTACCATTTGTATCTACCGAGAAAACATGGGTTGAGATTTGGTCGGGAAGGTATTAAGAGAAATCGTAATACCTCATGGTGTCATATCGAGGTCTTTAGGAGTGATTCAGTGATTGGAGTAAGAATCCTATAATTGACTCCTGGTGGGTTTATGTGGAAAGTCAATGAGGACAGGAGAAATACGAACATATAGACACAGCTGTTCTGCTCTGCTCTCGCCATCTTGATGGGATGCGTTGGAAATTTGAAGTCCCCTACTAGAGGTGACACTGGACTTTCGGTCTCTAAAACACGTGCTGACTAAACCTCTATTCTCTTAAATTGCTCAGGCTCAGGTATTTTTGTTGTTGTTGTTGTTGCTGTTAGCAACAAAATGAATTAGAACAGTGCCTCAATAGTACATTTTCCCAAATCACTTATGCTATGAAGAAGCTGGAGCATAAAAAGACTATGTGATGTGGACATTAGCATTCTAAAGTCAACTTTCCTCTGAGATGCCTCCATTACAATAAGTGGAACATAAGACTCTTCATTCATTAAACTTGTTGTGGGATGACTGTTGTTTGAAGGGTTTATACACACACACACACACATACACACACACACAACTGGGCCACACTCTCCCAGCTCTGATGAGGCAGAAAGAGGTTAAACCAGAAGATGGACTCAGATCTGTGTAAATCCAGTCCCAGCATTGTAAATAATCCTGCTTTACAGTATCGTCTTTGGACAGAAAAGTTTTTCTGAGAAATTAAGTCCTGTTACATCAAGTCTTCTGAGTTTTCTACAACAATGTTTTGTACACAGTACTCTACTCAAAAATTATCTCACTATCTCTAGAAAATGTTCAAATGCTTCCTCAGTCAGGTTTTTGTTTAATTTTCTAGAATAAGTCATTTCCCTTCCTTCACCAAAATTGATGTCTTTTCCATGATTTTTTCATTAGCACAATAAATGCCTCCCTACAGTCCACTCTGGGGCTCTTTCTGTATTTTATTATCTCTCATTTTCTAAATTTTATCCTTCTTTCAGGGTCCAGTTCAACCCACACTTTGCCCAAGGAGCCTTACCTAGGATCCCAGCCTGCCCTCAGTTCTCATTTCCCTGAACTTCTGGCAGTTTACACTGGGACAGTAATTCTGAAGTGAGTTTGAGCTTCCACATATTTCTGCTTTTAATTTATTGTTATATATATTTCTAATTGTGCACATTTATAGAATGCAGTGTAATTTTCCAATACATGCATACAACATATAGTAATAAAATCAGGGTGATTATTTTTAAAAAGTTTACCTCTAAACTGACTGTCAATCAAGGGGGGGAAATAGCAATGTAGGCACCAATGGGACAGACTAGGAATAGGGTTAGACCAAGGTAGGCTTATTAAAAATCTTCCAGCATGTCTACCTGCTATTTCTTCTGTTTTAAATCCTTCTCTCCAACTCATAGTACATTTTTCAGTTGTAAGCCTAAATGTCACTTCCTCAGAAAAGTCTAAGTTCTTCTTCCAGTCTAACTTATATCCATAAACAAAAACAAAAACAAAAACAAAACAGTGTAACAAAGCATCAACCAAAACTATAACAACAGGAGACACAGAAAAAGCCTTTTCCTAACCGATACTCCTTGACTGATTCACAGTTGCCTGGCTTTCTCTCTCTCTTCACAAATTAGATTGTGTTTCGTCAGAATGACCAAATGACTTGAGAAAAGAATATCTAAGATACAACTTTCGGTTGTTTGCTGGGCGGTGCTATGGTGTTGATTCATTGTACAAATGAATCATGTCTGCAGGGGAAGAATCAGGGAAAAGGCTATGCAGTCTGTCTTGGATTATGAAAGGCAGAGAGATGAACAGGACTGTAGGAGTTAAGGCTGCAGGTAGATAAATATTTTAGTATAAATATGAAATTAGAGGGCCAGAAGCTGGTGTGGTGGTTAAGGTACTGACTCTCACATGGCAGACCATGAGTTTCAGACCCAGTGCATTGAAAATCATGTTTGGTGCAGGTGTGTTCATGTCTGAAATCCCAGGAGGTGAATGGAAAATGGAAGAGAAGAGACTGTGGCATAGCCATGCCCCATCAAGGGTGATTCTCACTTTGCCTCTCTCTGTTGTTTCTGTCTCCGGCAAGTGCAAGCACCCTATGACAAAAAAAAAATAAAAATAAAAATAAATAAAATCCAGGAAGAATTGACTCTCAGAAATAAAGTCCAGAAGAATTTCACAGCTAAGAAGAAGATATCTTTTTTTTTTTTTTTGCAGAAAACATGATAAAAGAGATTTGGTTCAATATTTCTTTTAATTCAAAGTACGTAGAGGATGGCCTCGGAAGCCAGCTAGGTTTTCACTATGCTATAGTTTTCCTCACAGTACTTATAACAACTGTAATTTTTAAAATATTATCAATACTGGGGCCAGCAGATAGCGTAATGTTTACATCACTGGACTCTTACGTAGTCAACCATGGTTTGAGTCCCAGACCTGGTGGCTTAAAACTCATACTGGGAATGTGTGCATGTATGCCCAAAATCCCAAGAGGAGAATGGAGGAGAAGGGATTGTAGTGTGGTCATCTCCTCGGGGGATGATTGCTCACTTTGTCTCTCACTTGCTCTCTCTAGTGAGCACACACACCCAATAGCAAAAATCTCTCTATGAATATATATATACATATTTTTTAAATACTATGTTTTGTTTATAGTTTATGTCTCTCACAAAACCATTATAATATCATCAAAAACAATTACTGCAGGGAACCAGCAGTTGGTGTAATGGCTATGTCGCTGGACTCCCATGTAGTTGACAGCGGTTCACGTCCCGGACACAGTGGCTTAAAACTCACCCCGGGCGCATGTGCGTGCGTGCCCAAGATCCCGAGAGGAGAATGGAGGAGAAGGGGTTACGGCATG
>NW_006207163.1:2396266-2402247 GCF_000334495.1 Tupaia belangeri chinensis
GCTTTCTGTCTCTATGTCTCTCTCTGTCTGTCTGGTGAGCGCACGCGCCCTATATACGAAAAACCTAAAAAAAAAAAAAAAAAAAAAAACAACAACAATTACTGCATCCAGCATGTTGGAAGAGCAGTAGCACAATACCCCATACTTCTGGAAGCCATATGGAAGATTGGAGTTCAGTTTCCTTGTCAACCTATACATGCCTGACACCTACATTTGTGCCTGTTATCCTGGCTGGCTGAAAGTCTGGTGGATAGGAATCATAATGTGATACCCTTATAAGGGTCTCTCTCTCTCTCTCTCTCAATAAACAAACTTTAAGAAAAATTCCTGTATGTTGTAGGTCTTCAGTAAACATTTGTTGGTGAATGAGTGATTATCCTAACTTAACCATGCATATCTTAGGGGAGAGAATGTGCCTTCCCATTGATCTTTTCACTACAATCTATCACAGTGCCACACAAATAGAATTAGTCCTTTTACATGTTTATTATTATTTTTTTTTTTACAACAGTCACCATTTCTTGAGAAGTTATCAAGAGTCAGACATTTAAGGGCTTCATAGGTTTGATCTAATTTAACACTCAAAACTACATTTAGTTACTGAAACTGTTATTCCTATTTTCTAAATTAGATCATGAAAAGGCAGAGATAGTAAATAAATTACCCAAGATCGCAAAATCTATAGGTAACATTGGTCAAGGTTCTAACCTAAGCCTGTTTAAGACCTGTGTTTTTATCTTCTTAACGACTTACATGTGATGTGGAAATGAGATCGAGGAAGATCATTATCGATCACAAACAGTGCCCCCACCCACTGTACCGACGTGCATCTGGCTCTAGGTGGTGATGAAAGTGTGTGGCAGGAGAGGGAGCATAGCACAAGGTCCTGCAGGCAGCAGAAAAATGTGTTCTTTAGCGTGGACACTATTTGCAGTAGCCATGCTACTTATTTCTGTACTGTTAGCCAAAAAAACATGAAATAGAATTTGCACATTCAAGTATAAAGAAAGAGAAATTAATGTTAGATAGAGGAAGAGGAAAACATCAAGTCAGTAGGCTAAAAATTAAAGCACCTCCTTAATAGAAACTTGAAATTTCATCCTTTAGAAATAAAAATTCCAGGGGCCAGCAAGTGACATGCATAAGTCACTGGATTCCCACATGCCCAATCATGGTTTGAGTCCCAAACCCGGCTTGAAAATCCCATCGGATGCATGTGCCTGGGTGGCCCATTCCCAAAAGTAGAATGGAGGAGATAGATTGCAGCATGGCCATCCCCTCCACCCTACTCCAGGGAATGATTTCTCATTCTCTCTCTCTTTCTCTCTCTCTGATGAGCTCATGTGTTCTATAGCAAAACTAAATAATAATAATAATTAAAATTTTAAAAAGAAATATAAGGACAGTGATGGTGTAGCAGTAATGTTGCTGGACTTCCACATGGATGGATCTGAGTCCCAGACCCAGTTGCTTGAAAATCATGTTGGGTATGTGTGTGCATGCCCCAAGATCCCTGGAGGAGAACAGAGGAGAAGGGGTTGTGGAGTGACTATCCCCATAGGGGGTGATTTCTCACTTTCCTTCTCACTGTCTCTGTCTTTCTCTCTCTGGAGAGCGCACACATCCTAAGGCAAAACCTCTTTAAAAAGAAAAAGAAACAGAAAAGAAAAAGAAAGAAAAAAAAAAACACTGAAATTTAGTTAAATGACCTAAACCTTTATGTCAACAGTGTACACTGAAAAAATTTGCATTTATTTCCATACAGTTTGTCAGGGGAAAATAATCTAATGAAAACTATTACAATTTTGTTAGGTAAAACTGTTTTTAGCTCCAAGCAGTATGATGATTTTTAAGTATCTAGAGAAAAAACTATGCGTAATAGGTAATCCGAGAAACAGCCTTCATCAAAGAGATGGACTAGATAATTCAAATCTAACCATCTTCCACTGTTATTCCCAAAATGAAGCATAATGTTTATCAGAAGGATGAGTTAAAAATTCAAACCAACCTAGTTTCTCAGGGAACCAGAAACCACATAATGGCACTATGGGAATCGGGACACTAGTAGCTTGAAAAACACACCAGGCATATGTTTGTGCACGAGTACTAAAATTCCTGGAAAGGTGGAGAAATGCACTCTCTGACTAAAAAAAAAAAAAAAAAAAAAAAAAAAAAAAAAAGAGAAAATTTTACATGTTTATTATTATTTTTTTTTTTACAACAGTCACCATTTCTTGAGAAGTTATCAAGAGTGAGACATTTAAGGGCTTCATAGGTTTGATCTAATTTAACACTCAAAACTACATTTAGTTACTGAAACTGTTATTCCTATTTTCTAAATTAGATCATGAAAAGGCAGAGATAGTAAATAAATTACCCAAGATCGCAAAATCTATAGGTAACATTGGTCAAGGTTCTAACCTAAGCCTGTTTAAGACCTGTGTTTTTATCTTCTTAACGACTTACATGTGATGTGGAAATGAGATCGAGGAAGATCATTATCGATCACAAACAGTGCCCCCACCCACTGTACCGACGTGCATCTGGCTCTAGGTGGTGATGAAAGTGTGTGGCAGGAGAGGGAGCATAGCACAAGGTCCTGCAGGCAGCAGAAAAATGTGTTCTTTAGCGTGGACACTATTTGCAGTAGCCATGCTACTTATTTCTGTACTGTTAGCCAAAAAAACATGAAATAGAATTTGCACATTCAAGTATAAAGAAAGAGAAATTAATGTTAGATAGAGGAAGAGGAAAACATCAAGTCAGTAGGCTAAAAATTAAAGCACCTCCTTAATAGAAACTTGAAATTTCATCCTTTAGAAATAAAAATTCCAGGGGCCAGCAAGTGACATGCATAAGTCACTGGATTCCCACATGCCCAATCATGGTTTGAGTCCCAAACCCGGCTTGAAAATCCCATCGGATGCATGTGCCTGGGTGGCCCATTCCCAAAAGTAGAATGGAGGAGATAGATTGCAGCATGGCCATCCCCTCCACCCTACTCCAGGGAATGATTTCTCATTCTCTCTCTCTCTCTCTCTCTCTCTGATGAGCTCATGTGTTCTATAGCAAAACTAAATAATAATAATAATTAAAATTTTAAAAAGAAATATAAGGACAGTGATGGTGTAGCAGTAATGTTGCTGGACTTCCACATGGATGGATCTGAGTCCCAGACCCAGTTGCTTGAAAATCATGTTGGGTATGTGTGTGCATGCCCCAAGATCCCTGGAGGAGAACAGAGGAGAAGGGGTTGTGGAGTGACTATCCCCATAGGGGGTGATTTCTCACTTTCCTTCTCACTGTCTCTGTCTTTCTCTCTCTGGAGAGCGCACACATCCTAAGGCAAAACCTCTTTAAAAAGAAAAAGAAACAGAAAAGAAAAAGAAAGAAAAAAAAAAACACTGAAATTTAGTTAAATGACCTAAACCTTTATGTCAACAGTGTACACTGAAAAAATTTGCATTTATTTCCATACAGTTTGTCAGGGGAAAATAATCTAATGAAAACTATTACAATTTTGTTAGGTAAAACTGTTTTTAGCTCCAAGCAGTATGATGATTTTTAAGTATCTAGAGAAAAAACTATGCGTAATAGGTAATCCGAGAAACAGCCTTCATCAAAGAGATGGACTAGATAATTCAAATCTAACCATCTTCCACTGTTATTCCCAAAATGAAGCATAATGTTTATCAGAAGGATGAGTTAAAAATTCAAACCAACCTAGTTTCTCAGGGAACCAGAAACCACATAATGGCACTATGGGAATCGGGACACTAGTAGCTTGAAAAACACACCAGGCATATGTTTGTGCACGAGTACTAAAATTCCTGGAAAGGTGGAGAAATGCACTCTCTGACTAAAAAAAAAAAAAAAAAAAGAAAAGAAAAAAAAAGACGAAGAAATGTGAATCTCTACATATTATTTCCTATTTACAGTTGATGGTTCACATAGTACAAAATAGCTGTACATCACTAAACTAAAATGAATGTCTCACATAATCCCAAATACTTCCTTTCCAGAAATAAGCAGGACAGCCTGTGAGACTTGTTAATAATGGGCCATATCCAGAAATACTACTCGGTGAACTTCTGTATTTCTGGAATCTGTAAAGCTATTTGGGACAAGAATATCCTTCCTTAAAAACTGAAAGATGATGGAGAAAAAAGGAGAAAAACCTATTGTAGAGAAATTACTGTGTCATTTGATGACACAGTATGTATATTGAGTAGAAGACACAATATGTAAATTGAATAGAAGACATTGTAGACATTTTATACTTAATAAATATTTTTAAACTTTCAGTTTTACCAGTAGAACAAGTTCTGTTAATATCGCAAAACTCTTTATGCACTCTACGGCAAAATTATTGTCGGTCGTTTAGTAGGCTCTTCAAGTACATGTGAATGACATTAACACGATCACCGTTCATCTGATTAGGAGAGTAGTAGTTCCGAATTAATCCATCCTTACGTGATAGTGGTCAAATTAGATTTTCAGCTTCCGACTTGTAAATTGTTTTCAACATTGTGGCCTGTGGGCGCCACCCAGTGGAGAAACACATATAGTCTGCAAAGCTGTAAAACACAATCTTGAAAGTCCAAGGCTCATTATTTACTGTATAACCTCATGAGCATCTGGATGAAATCTCATAATGGGAAAACTCGCATTTTTCATTTTATTCTGCAGCCTGGGCAGCCAGGAGGACACCGTGTGGGCACCCTAGAGGAAAGTCCTGAATGCCTTCTGCGTGTAGCCATATGGTTAGAATCAGTGGGTTCACCCTGCGCCAGTTTTCAACAATGGGCGTGTATATGAATAACATGCGAGCAATCAGACTAGCTCTCGTTTCATATTTTCCCTTTGTATAGGGCTATTTTTACACCTTATGGAAAAGGTAAGTTAGACAAGACCTAATATTTTTCTCCCCAGTTAAGGCAGCAGGACTGCAGCGAAAATGATGTCAGAGTTTCCATTTCAGCTCCTTATTTTCAAGGCTTTAGCCCTCTGCCATAAACATTAACTCTGTGAAGAAAAAAAAAAATACACACTAACATACATTACATCTCAGACCAGAAGAACATTCATCTTATTAAATAAGTGGCCTTGAAAAAAAAATTAGGTTGAACATAGCAACATTCTATTTTTAGGGAAGGTGAGGCAAATGGGGGGAGAGGATGAATCATTTTTTTCTAAATTACAATGTGTTTTCTTTCTAATGTTTGGGAAGCAAACATCACAAGGAGTCAGAACACAGAAAGTGTGTCCAATTTGGCTGTAAGAGCATATCTGGTTATTCAGACTATTATGATGTTGCACAAGGACTTTATTCTGTGAAAATCAGGTCAAAGCAGCATTTCCCAATTTTGTCGTCCTAATTGACACAAACAGGTAATTTTGAAAATATGCTTGAACAAACAAGCAAACACTCCCCTAATCCTGTCCAGCAATGCTTCGGCTCTCAAAGTCACGGCCCAGGCAGATTGAGGTTTCTGTGGTATGGCCTCTTTCCATGCAGTACCTGCTACCATGATTTTAAAAAATAAAATAAAATAAGCACATCAGTCTTCTTTGTGGGCTGAAAATTTTCAGTTCTGAGTGCTCAATTCATTTGGGGAATTATTATTCTTTTTTTTTAATGAAGATAACTCAGCTATCTTATCAAGACCCTCACTCTTCTTTGTAGGATATCTGCATTCACTGTGTGCAAACGAGAGTAGAAGGAAACCCTCAGATCTCTGATTCTAAATAATAAAACAAAAGAAAGAGAAAGAAGGAAGGAAGAGAGAGAAAAAGAAGGAAGAAAAGAGAAACAAGAAAAGAAGAGAAAGAAAAGAGAAAAAGAAATTCCATGAATTTAGTATTAGATTAAAGATAATGTGTCTGGCAAGAAAACTCCCCTTTAACCTGTGAATTTTTTTTTTTTTTTTTTTTTTTTTTTTTTTTTTTTTTTTGGAGGACATTTTAGCATTTTTTTGTGA
>NW_006207163.1:2402684-2437679 GCF_000334495.1 Tupaia belangeri chinensis
TTTTTTTTTTTTTTTTTTTTTTTTTTTTTTTTTTTTTTTTTACTGTTTGGAAGGGAAATTGAGCAGTTTTTTGATAGGAGGATTTATAAAGAGGGCTTACTAGGTATTTCGAGTGGAATTATTAAAACTTTTATTTTGAAAGACAGAGAATATTTGTCATCTATTGCGCTTGTTTTATAACACTGAGGCCATGCCATGAGCAGATGAACATGATTATGATCTAATAACTTGCTACTCACCCCCCTGTTCAAGCTCAAGAATACTGAAGTACCAGACATAAATTTAGATTTCCTGACTTGTGAAGTACTTCCGCTCTGATGTCATCTGTATTTTTTCCTCATGTCTTGTTGTATTTCCTCATACCAACAGTGAAGCTCAACGATGCTTTAATTTTTGCAAATATGTTCTGCATTTTGATATCATTTACTTTTCTTGTCTTTCTAAAGAACGAAGACTCTAAATCATTTTATTTGGGATCACAAGAATAGAGAGCTCTCTAGGAAGACTGATTCAAGAGACTTTCGATGCAGGGTAGACAGTTAAGGCACAATACTTATCATCATCTCCCTGAACCTCAGACGTTATCAGTCTGCAAGTGAAACTTAATCCTGAACATAAATTGCATTTCCTAAAAAAACATAATCTTGCCTTAAGACACCAACCTCCCTGATTACAGGGAATGTCTGTGTTTACACATTTGTACAGAGCATGCTGACTGTATTAGTGTCCTAGGAAACAAACTGTGTGCCATTCACAGACCTGCTGCAAGCTCTGGAAAGAGAAAGAAAAAGAAAATTTGAAATCAGACTCCCGATCTCTAACTCCTTTCAAATTCCTGAAGCACATTAGCTTTACTACTGCATGATGTGCACGGTAGTATTTCTTCTAATGAAATCTGACTAAAAGTTTAAATGAGTTTAATGCATGAAATGTATAAATAAAATGTGGCCTTGATTAAATTTAGACTTGATACATAACTTAAATGGGTAGCCCAAGAACAGCATTGGTATCATGTGTCCAGACTATTTTGGGCTTTGCAAAAGTCGTTTGGATTTTATCAGTGTGGAGCACTTTCTATCAGGAGCACAATGTGGGTACAAAGCTGAAATGTGCAAAAGGATTGTGGAGAAAACACAGGGCGATTGAAAAGAGGTTAAGTGTGAGAAAATAAAACAAGGTATTAGGAGGTGACAATGAAATGGAGTTCTGAAGGTTGATTTGCAAAGAGCAATTCAGACAGGTAAAAATATTTGACTTGGAGTTTCATCTGGGTGCCTTTTGCTTTCATGACTTTGGGGGAAACTTCTTACTTTCATGGATCTTCAGTTTTCCTCAGCTGTACATGTGGATCAAGATACTTTATCTTCATACTTCCTGATTTGTGGGAAGGACCAGATGAGATAACACATACAAAAGGTCTTTGTATACTATAGAGTGCTTTACAAATCTAAGGCAAGAGTATTATAATATACTTCTCAACTATAGAAATTTCCTTTCACATCTAGGAGTTTCAAAGCAAGTAATATTTCCAGCTACCATATAAGATATATAACTCATTATATATATAGGCAATGGTTAAAGTTATTAGTTGGGTATAAGTGAATCGAAAAAAGAAAACTCAACAACTCTATAGGATACTTCATATGTTAATAATAAAGTGTACATATGGTCTTTGAAGTAAGACATGTTTGGCCTCAGTCTTACCTCGGTTACTTACTAGCTATTCATTGGACAAGTTACCATACCTTCATAAATTGCTTCTGTTTCACGTGTAAAATGGAGGTGAAAATACCTACTTATTGTTTTTTCTACAATAATGCAATATATATGTATAAATTTTAACTCTTATGCCTGTTACTCAATGATATTTGAAAAATTCTACCTTTGTTTCATTATAGACATATTATATATATTACATACATATATATCATATAAATACTATAATATATATTTCAAGGTGGTTACATCTATAAATAAGGGAAACTGAATCCACTTCAAAAGGTCAAAGTGTTGGGAACCAGCAGTTAGCGTAATGGCTATGTCTCCAGACTCCCACGTAGTCGACCGCGGTTCGTGTCCCGGACCCGGTGGCTTAAAACTCACGCCGGGCGCGTGTGCGTGCGTGCCCAAGATCCCGGGAGGAGAATGGAGGAGAAGGGATTGCGGCGTGACCATCCCCCCTGGGGGGTGATTTCTCGCTTTCTGTCTCTATGTCTCTCTCTGTCTGTCTGGCGAGCGCACGCGCCCTATAGTGAAAAACACCCTCTCAAAAAAAAAAAAAAAAAGGTCAAAGTGTTACTCTTCATGCATAGTTTAAAAATGGAGTATCAATATCGAAGTGTCTAAATGGAAGACAAGGACTGTGGGGAGGAAGGGAAATAGATGAATTACTGAAACATAAAGACAGAGGAAGATAAAGTGAAAAAGTTCTCTTAGACCTCCTCAGCAAAGATGTTTGATGATTCTAGGCTAAACCACAGACGAACTCTGGTGTTTTTTTATAAATTACTTTTATTTTTTGAAAGATTGCACAATGCCACTCAGTTTCAGACATTTAATAGAATGAAACCAGGTGAGTTGGAGCCAATTTTGCCTTTCATTTTTCAACTTTGTTTATTACTTTCCTTAAACCACAACATTCTGAGATCTCCTAAGAAAATCTGTTTCTGTGAAATTTTCAGCCTGATTTCCAAACCAGAGAAAGAGGTTCAAATAAACTTGGACGCATTTCAAAAAAGCATACGAGATTCTGGATGTTTATTTGAAGCAATCTGGACTCCTGACCTTTTGAGGTTCTCCCCACCACCGATAAAGAGAGCCTACAAAGAATTTACTGTGCAAGGATCTAGTGGTTCAGTCTGAATGGATAAAAATCCCATTGGTCTCAAGGAAAAGTCGCTTCTGAACACGTTCAGTGGAATCAAGCCTTAAGCAGGTATATTGATACCCTCCTTTTAGGAGAATGTAGCTACCAATCTGTGTCCTAGTTCAGAAAACCTGTAAATAGATTATTTATTCAATATGCCTTATGAGTTTAAAAAGTATTCCTAGGTTGACACCAAGAAGAAGAGGCTCTTGTTGGAGTAGGTGGAGGGTTTAGTATTTCCTGGAGCACTATAGAAAAATGCAGACCAAACTGCTCTCTCACAGAGCTGCCTTTAAACATCAATGTGGGACTTTAGAAAGTATGCCAATCCTCCCCAAGTTCTTGAACCTTTTCAAAAACTGAATTCTGCCACTTTTGAAAAGATGAACACTGAGAAATTGGATTTGAAACCACAGCATTAAATGCTTAAAATCCGATCCTTCTGTCAGGACCTGGGATAAATTAAACTGATGTACACTATTTTTAAAGAAAGGAAAAAAATATGGGAAGCGGGTTTTGAAGCCTGAAGGCATAGAACAAAACAAGTTTTGCAGGTGATACAAACCATCTTAGTTCATTCCTATAATGGTTTTCTACTTCCATATGGTGGCCCATACTGGAAATAATTCTTAGGAAAACACGTTTGTATGTGATAAATAAAACATTATTTTAGAGGTTTCTGTTTTTATGTTCAGAGATTGCCACTTTTATTCAGTTGTTTGGACTGCTGTTAATTTTTTTTTTTTAACTTTGGTGTTTGAGCTTATTTTTTTAAGGAGAGAGTGGTAGAGAATGTATATTGATGATAAGGGTATAAGGTGAACAAGTATCAGTGTTTCCATCAAATGAATTCAGTGCAGCTGTATGATATGGATTTGGATTTAATCAAAGCTTTAGGAATTTAAACACAAAATAGGCTGAATTTCATGTTAGCATATTTTAAACTTGGTAGTAAGTTATTTTACTAACATTGCATAGACGATTAATTTCTGAGTCAAGTAGTTCAAAGATAAATGCGTTAAGAGCAAACGCCTCCATCTTATTAATTTTTGTTATTATAGAAGAATTTAATTTCATGACAGGAGTAAAATTGATTGATTAAAAACTTCCCAAGTCAGATAAATCTCAGAGAAGAAAAGCAGTTCCTACTAATGATCTAGGCAATAACGACATGTAAGGGAAATTCCAACAGCAGAAAAGACTCTACAGATAATCATTAAAATAGTTTTAAAATGTAACAACTTAAGCCCACTGCATATACTTCTGACAAAGAACTTGACATTTTTCTCTGTCATAAATCATTCCGGTATAAAATATAAGCTTGTTTTCAAGCTGGAAATTCGCAAAGCAAGACTTAAGAAAAAAGATGTCTATCAATTTTCAGTTTCGAAAAGATGCATGTATACATATAAACCAACATTTTTTTACTAGAAGCAGCATAGTTTATTCATAAAACTATAATTACTTAAGTGAACTTCTAGACTTATTATTATGAGACTTTAAATGTTTTTATGAATTTCACTTAAAAGCCTTATTACATTATTTAATACAATAACTGAAGTATGGATTCTCTATAATTTATGTTAAACTTAGAAAATAGCAAAGCATTGCAGAATATAGATCTAAATGTCTCCTTCAGGTTCCAAAATATTTAAGATTAAATATATACAAACTGAAGTGGAGACATTAATCAGTAACATTGGAAAATCAGGTGAAATACAATTCATTTATATATATATATATATGACAAAAATGTCAAAACTTAACTGAATATTCATTCCACACAGAATTTCTTGTAGTTTTTCAAGAATACTCCTGAAATAAGGCCCAAATACTAGAGGTGGAATAAATGAACACTTATTGGCAAACTACAAACCAGTTTAGGCTGTGAGGTGGCCACACCCATATAACCTCTTGTTTCAGTTTGCGTTCCCCAACTGTTGCATTGCATTTCACAGCATCAAAAGTAAGCAGAAAACATATTCCAGAATCAATTAACACAGCGTTCACCACCACCTCCCTTATCTCACCCCGATCTTAAACAGTGCCTGTGAACTGAGGCAAAAATCAGGCAGTTTTTGGAGAATTTGATCTCTGGACGCAATCACCAATTAGTTCTAATTATTCTCGATCTCATATTCTTAGTTTTATGCTTTGAAGCATAAAGTGATAAGTGTTTTATTTCACATTATTTTATTTAGTCGGACCTGAGATTTAGGCCAAAGTTAAGGAATGCTGCAAATCTCAAGGTTGTAAACACTAGTAAAATGAGATTTTTTTTTAATAGATGTTTTCTGAATTTTTTTTTCCTTTTTGTCAGTTGAACTCTCCATTCTCATGTATATTTCATCTCAGTTCAAAGGGTACACTCCTTTAAGAAGAGGTGTGTTCATTTATATAGCCTCCTACCCTCCTATAATGGCTTATACCATTTTTAACCAATCTTTGTTACTTATGTGTTACTATTTTAAATTACTTAATTTTGTCAAGTATTGGAAACTTTGAAATTTTTTTAAAAAAACATGCTAAAGTGCAAGCAAATGGAGAGTTGATACTCTTCTCACGTGTGGTAACAAAGTGTTTATAGACTGTAGATCCCTTGATAGGACATAACTCACATCCATCTGTCATTCCCCAGTTCGTGTCAGAGTTTTTCTAAGTATGTATTCTATTTAGAGAGGCTGCATTTCAATCTATTGTACCTATAATCGCACGTGAGAGCAGTTTCCACTATTTAAATAGTTTATCATGGAAAATGACACACTAGTAATATTCATATCATTTTCCCCAAAGCAATATCTTTAAAATTTTGTTTCCGTAAAAGCATTTAAACAGGTCAGTCTTTATCTCAACATTTTTTTCCTCATTTTATTTATTTATGTATTTATTTTTTGACAGTCAATTCAAGGTTACTACCATGTACATCATTTTCAGTAGAGAATTTCACATTCTTTGGTCTGTTAAGGGTTTCTTCTCTTTGCTTCTCTCGCTATCTCAACGTTTTTTACTCTATTAAATATTATCATTAAGAAAAAGAAAGCAGGTAAACTATCAGAAATAAGTATTTTCACCTACACAGATAGAAATGTCTCCCACGTATACACAAAGGACCACTTCGGACCACGGTAACACCTTACTCAGTGAGGGTTATTGACCGACCTGCAGCTGAAGGGAAGAACTATTTTTGTACTGTTACAATTTTTATCCAAAAGGGACTCAAAGTACTTTTCAAATTAAGCACTACCTTTGAGCTGAAATTGAGCCACACTGGAGAAACTACATGGGCTGTCAATCACTGCATACTCACCACACAGCTGATGGGGCAACAACATGTTTTTGGCAATCATGGCAAAACCCTTTTCATACCAAAAATACAGTGGTGTCTTTGATCTCAGAGAGGGAAGGCAAGACTTGGCTTTTTCTTAAAGGGTTCATCTAAAAATCTGCAAGACCAAATCCATTACTCATGTAAAATTCACAGGAGTTGACCGCATGACATAGAAGAGACCTTTTCAGAAATATTCAATAGGGAATTTTCCTCTCATCCTAAAGTTTGTGAAATCCCTGAGAGATTTCTTACTGGAATAAAATCCTCACCAACATTTCTTTTCGTCAGATATGCAAAAAAAAAAAAAAAACAAAAAAAACTACCTTCTAATGGAAGCTTTGCGTTATTGTTTTGTTAATGCTGCTCATTTAAAATACATATAGACACTATTTCCCAATTCTTTACATTAATTGGTGCACAATAAGTTTCTAAGAAGTTAGGAATTCTTAAGAAATTAAGAATATAAATTTAAAAGTCAAGTCTTAATTTGGTAATTTATTGAAAGGTAAATAGGAGTAAAGTCTTTCTGACTTACTGTGTTTTTCAAAAAATGTGACTTTAAGTCTTCTTTTATCTCCCAGGTCTTTAATTAAAAAAAAAAAAAAAAGCAGCTTTAAAAAGGGAGCAACAGCCAGTAGGTGGCATTGTGGTTAAGGCACTGGACTCCACATGTCTGACCAAGGTTCAAGTCCTGGACCTGGTAGCTTGAAAATCACACCGGGTTCACGTGTATGTGTGTCCAAAATCTCAGGAGGAGAATGGAGAAGAAGGAACTGCAGTGTGGCCATCCCCCCTGGGGATGATTTTTCACTTTCCTTCTCACTGTCTCTCTCTGGTGAACAGGAATACATACACTCTAGCAAAAACCTTAAAAAAGATACTAAGTCACTCCATTATATTTCTCTGAATTAGTTAATAAAGTTGTAGATGAAATTGACACAGAAAAATTGTTACATGCAGCTACACTACTTCATGAGCTAAAATTTTGTTCAGCTTGACTTGGGATCCCAGAGAATGAAAGTAAAAATTTCCTATGTGTCTGGAACTTTTCTAGGAGCTTCACTTTTTCATCTCATTTAATCCTCTTGACCATCTTGTGGGTGTTGTGGCAGACTATTGTATTGTTCTCAGTTATTCCCTGCCCTGCCTTATGAGATGAGGATATGTTCTCACTCCACTCAACGAGGCTTGGGTGTATGACTTCCACCGGCCCATTTAAAGGTCAAGGAGAGTGATATGTGAACCATTTGCCCTTTCCGAGCCATCTCGTGGTGCCTGTGTCTCTCTTTTTCTCTGCCATGACACCAAGACATCTCAGAAGGGATGGCTCCTTCTTCCAGAGAGAGAAAGGAGAAAACAGAGCTGTAGCTGACCAGAAAATAATCTGCAATCCAAATAAGAAATGGATCTTTGTTATAAGCCACTGAGATTTCAACAATTGTTTTGGTACCATAACGTAACTTGACACAGCACAGGTAAGTAACATTAATACTCATTGTATAAAGGCATGTGCTAAGGATCAGAAAAATTCAGTAAGTTGCCCAAAGTTTGTGTTTTGTAAATTAGCAAGGAGTCGAGTGCAGAGCTGCCTGACTCTACCTCCACTGTTCTACTGAACAGTATACCAGAAAGTTCAAATGCATGCCAACTCACTCTCTAGGAGTCCTCATCTGCTTAATTCAGTTGATAACCAAGCAGAATTATCTATTATATAACTAAATCACCCAGCTCTTTCCAGGGGGGTTCTTACAGATGTTAGAACACTACTTTGAATATTTCCTTTGCCTCTTCTTTATTTCCTTCTCTTTTCTATTCTCTGTCATTTGTCATCTGCTTAGATTTTTCCCAAGATTAGCACACATACTCTTCAATATTTTCAGTATTTAAATTTTAACTCCATAACTAGGTTCAAATCCCTACTCTGCCACTTCTTTGCTATGTTACCTTGAACGAGTCACTTAACCTCTTGTGAACCTCTGTCCTTGGTATATATAATAGGGTAAAAATGTCTTCACAAGATTTTGGAAAAAATGAATCATTCTTGATAATGTGGTAATATCCCTTCTTCTAGTGTGGCAACATCTCTCTACAATAGACTAGATTTCAAAGGGTTATGGATAACTGATTCTGTAAAGTGTTTAAATAACATTTTTGGAACCAACTCAGAGGATAAAAGACTTCGCCTTGATTTTCCTCAGTTCATTCTTTTTACCTTGACCTCCCTCAAAAGAGACAAACTTGTTTTATTTTGTTTCATTTTCCAATGGGCCTTGCAGATTGTTTTATAACATCAGAAACTCTGGCAATACCTTTTATGTTTGTTTCTATTCAGTCCAAAATATTGGATCTTCTGTATTGGATTTACGAGGCATTAGTATGTGTCTATTTTGACATATTTTATACCATTAAATGTAAAATACTACAAGGTTGAGAGCTACAACTTTGTGTTAATCTAATTATCAGCCAGAACTGGGTGGTATTCTCCGTGGGTGCTTTTTACATTGTTAAAGTATTACATCAGCATAACAGATCCATCCTCTTTTAATGTTAAATCATTCTTTCACATTGAAATTTGCATCATTTCATTATTTCCTCAGCCACTTCAGCAAACTAT
The DNA here is from genome assembly GCF_000334495.1 of Tupaia belangeri chinensis. Classification (NCBI taxonomy): domain Eukaryota; kingdom Metazoa; phylum Chordata; class Mammalia; order Scandentia; family Tupaiidae; genus Tupaia; species Tupaia belangeri. Next base: position 2,411,493 of record NW_006207163.1, read on the forward strand.
TAATTTTATGAACACCATAAAACAAAAGGTAGAATTCAAGTTCAAACACTGTCTCAAACTGAGGAGTCCATCAATTACGAAAACAATTTTGAGTCTCCATTTTCCTTTTTGTTATATGGGATAAAACAATACGCTCTTCATAATACACAATAGATTTTCGAGTTTCAAATGAGAAAACACTAGAAAAACATTATAGCCAACTGTAAGAATTATGTTAAAGTTTTAGGAGCACTTTTTTAAAACTTTACCTAAAATAAGAACATAAACACAATTTTCTTTCTATACTCTATTCATCTTAGGAGCTCAATACAACTCAATTTTAATTTTTTTAAGTATATTATATGTAAAAACCCTTATTAAAAGTAAGTTACAATAAAGTTAGTTACATATAAAGTATGTACTATTTTAATTTGCAAGGAAGTGAATGATTTTTCACATTGACTCAAATTATGTTGTTAATAGATTGCTATAGGAGTTACTTAATGATTTTGACTTATAGGGAAGGTAAGAACATCTTGAGAATTGAAGATATTTTAAACATAATTGCATAATGCAATAGCATATTACAAGTTTCAGTTGTAAATCTCACAAAAACAACAGCTTTGCTGATCCTTTACCTTGCAGTTTAGTTTTACCTTTTCATTCTAAGATACACACATTATGTTCAATTTCCTCTTCCATCCTCTACCAAATTTAGTGTCCACCTTATTTTCCTTTCTGTAACTCATCACTATTCATCAAGAATTATTAGTGCTAGTATTTTCTCCACAAACAAATATGAAACAAATTTAAACCAAAGAAGCTGATCTTGAAGTAATCCTAGAAGAAAACATGGTTTTCAAATTCTCCACAGCCTGCACAATAAATTAGGTTGAGGACAGAAAGACTTTTCGCAGAGAAACTCAACAACATATGTAGAAAACTTATATTTTTGCCTGAATGCTCATATTTCTAGATTGTGTTTCCTCAGTGTGCATAAATACTTGATTCAGCCTGAGCACTTTCAACCAATGGAAAATAACTGGATACCAATGCCTGCTTGTCACCTCTTTATGTATTACTAGATATTACTGGGTCCTTTCCATTATCTTAGATGATTTTATTCATCCTCATACCTGTAATGATGTATAAGAACATTTCCTTAGGGAATGTTTTTCATAATGATTTAACTTAGGTGGTTCAAGTATAAACTCACCAACAAGCAAAATTACAAAAAATTGCTTTTGTTCCCATTTGCTAAAATTCACTCGGTTCAAAATAACCCTTTATTTATCATAGAACCTTGCCTTTGTTGTTCAAAACGAAAGCAGCGGAGGTCCCAATTTTGGCTTTCCATGCTATCTGTCCATGCTGTAATATGGTCTGTGAAAGATGGCATCTTTTCAAATATCCCGGCCTGGCTCACAATGCTGTCATATGTCACATTGGATTACCTTAGCCAGCTTGTGTTATGTTACATCAAGGATGTGACTAACATTAACCACATGTAATACAGCAGAGCAGGACTACCCACCAGGGAAATTTCAAAATGGCACGCTTTTTAGAAACCAGAATTTTTAGAAATTTCTGGTCATTAAGGGGGGAAAAAAAGATAACTTTAAATTATTTTGAAAGAGATTTGCATTTTTTTCACTCTCACCTTCAAAGGAGTTAGCAGTTGTAAGCAGATTATAATTTGCCATACTAAGTATTCCAAATGAAAGTCAAGCAACGGAGACTGAGATTCACAATATCAAAGCATTGTAAAGAAGGAACAGTCAAATGAAAGCTAAATGCAAGTACTTTAAAAACACTATTAGACAACATTTATAAAGAAAGAAAATAGCTTCAATAGGTGCAGGATAGTTGCACAATTTAACTATACCTCAGGCTTCACTAGTTTAATTTTATAAAATGAAACGTGGGTTGTTGGGAAAGCCATGACACATTTTTGCATAGAAAAACACGTCATGACTTTCCCGGCTACCTAGTATATTTGAATATATATTTTCAGGGAATGAGGGAATGATTTTGCTAACAAAATAATCAGACCAATAGCATAATCAGATTTCTAAAATAAATAACTTAAATGAATGCAAATAAATTGATAAAAATTATGTTTTGAAATACTATTAATAGCTCCATATAACTAATAATGCTGTTTTACAGAGTGAACAGTCATAAATTCTATCAATCTTCAGAGACACTAGGAGACCAAAAACTCAAATGAGAAAGGCTCTGGCCTAATCCATGCCCACGTGTATATTGTCTATCCAAACCAATCCTGCTTTTTTTTTTTCTGAAAATGGAATCAGCAAAAATAATCTTTTCAGAGTTCAGAGTAACCATGCCTGTATAGGAATAACCAATTATATCAAGAAGATCTCCACTTCCAAATCAAAATGTGCAATGGTATACCTTTTTAAAATCTCATCTTCAAGCACTTGGAAATCTCTCATCCTTCTGAATTCACTTCTCCATCCACCCTGCAGCTTACTTTGACTTGTCTCACAGAAATGCAGACAGAAATGTTGTGTTCTTGTTATTCACTCATACCCATGACAATTATTCTAATTAAAGAAAATACCCTGAACTGTATATTTTGGAACCAAATTAAATTGAAGTTTTCTGGCTTCTGTAGGGTAATATGATTTTCCGATTACTCTGTATTATCTTCTTTGTGACTGCTTTTTAATGTTCATTCATTTACTTATTTCACGATAAAGAGAGAAAAAGACAAGCATCCCGAACAGGGTCTTGTATTGTGATTGTCTCTGCAGTGGTCTTAGCCAGGCATGCTCGTGTACATGTGTGTGTGACCAGCAAGCAAGAGTCTACCTGGGAACTAAACCATGATCTTCTGTATCACTTTCAGCATCGCAGAGCACTGGGATACCACTACACCACTGTGCCTGGGCCCTTAATTACTATGATTTAAGCAATGTTCCTCAACAGGGAGCAATTTTGTCCCCATGGAACATTTGACTAAGTCTGGAGATATTTTTGGTTCTTGTGACTCAAGTGACATCTGATGGGTAAAGGCTAGAAATGCTCTAAACGTCCTCTAGTGCACACACAAGACATCCTACACAACAAAGAATAACGTGTCCTAAGATGTCAATGTGCTAGATCCCACATGGCTGGTTGTGGAGTTTAAGTCCCAGACCCAGAGGCTTGGAAGCACACTGTGCGTGTGTGCATGCATGACCAAACTCCCAAGAAGAAATTGGAAGAAAAGGGATTGTGGCATGGCCATCCCTCCTTTGGGGTAATTTCACAAATTCTCTTTCTCTCAAGTAAAGCCCTATAGCAAAAACAAAACAAAACAAAAATGTCAAATGCATACATTTCTGTTGTTTAGAGAGTTTTTTTTTTTTTTTATAGAGTTGGGCACTCACTGGAGAGACAAAAGTAACAAAAAATCACCCTCACCCCCCACCAAGTGGGATGGCCATGCCACAGTCCCTTCTCCACCATTCTCCTTTAGAGATTTTAGGCATGCACGCACACACACCCAGCGTGAGTTTCAGGCCTCCAGGTTAGGGACTCAAACCATGGTTGGCCATGTGGGAGTCCAGCTATAGAGTTGATCACTCACTGGAGAGACAAAAGTAACAAAAAATCACCCTCACCCCCCACCAAGTGGGATGGCCATGCCACAGTCCCTTCTCCACCATTCTCCTTTAGAGATTTTAGGCATGCACGCACACACACCCAGCGTGAGTTTCAGGCCTCCAGGTTAGGGACTCAAACCATGGTTGGCCATGTGGGAGTCCAGTGATGTAACCACTATGCCATCTGCTGGTCCTTAAATGCATACACTTCTTTTCACTTCCAAGTCAGATACCTCGTGCAAACTACTAGCATTTTTTTTTTTTTATCTAAACTCCTTTAACAACCTACTAATCAGGACTTCCCAAATCTATTCTTAATTTCTCTAGTTCATTCACCAAAATACATACAGAGTGATTTTTTTTGAAAGCTCAACACTCATTATGTAACATATTACTTTCTATCACAAACACATGTAAAATCTCAATATTTTATTTTTATTCCAGCTTGCCATTCTAGTCTTCATTTCACCTTTCTTCAAATTTCTCCTTCTATGCTTAATCTCATACTTCAAACTTATTTCATTGATTTAACAGCCCACACATTTCCTTTCAATAATTATTCTCAACCTGTAAATTATGTTGGACTGATACTCACAATAATCCTTTCAATTTAACTCAGAAAATTAAAATTTCTCTCCAGCCCTTTTAAACATTTTCCTCATTTTTGAATTCTGCTTCTTTAGAATGTACTGTCATATATTTTTTTCTAAATGAAGAATAATTACTATATGTCCATATAACTACAGATATAAACATGTCTTCCAATTGCTTTATGCTTTAGTAATCAAATGGTTCACAACATTTTTTCAGTTCCTTCCCCCCCACCCCCCTGGTATTTAGCACTACAGAGAGCTTTGAGACCAGACTTAATTTTTTTCTCAAGTTTATTTATTGATTTCTTCCATGACTGAGAGAAAAAGAGAGAAAAAGGCTCAAAGAGAGAGAAAGCACCATCAATAGAGTCCTGACACTATGATCCACCCCCAGCTTCAGCTATCCCTGAGTAATAGGCATACTCATTCTTGGAATACTCAGGGAGACTTCCAGTCATCAACTGGGAACCTTTCCATGTGGGCCATCAATGATTAAATAGAACAAAGAGTCTTCTCAACCCCAACCCAAAACACTTTGCATTCTCAGACTGACAAATTGACATTTTGTTAAGATACTGAAATTTTGCAATTTGCTACTGTGTATCTCTCTGAACATTGATTAACATAGTGAAAATAAACCTATGCATTTAAACTCTTACAGGTAAAATATGGTACACAGAACATGCTATTCCGGTGTATGACAAGTAAAATACAGTTCATGTAAAAGGTTGATATTGTGGGTTTGGTATTTTTGATTTATTTATTCTGAATGGTTTTCCTAGAGATAGTTTAGTCATAGCCTATATAACCCTAAGTGTAAAGATCATAAAGATCAGTTAGTTTTAGTATCACGCATTTTCATAGTTAATTATCTACAAGTTAAAAGGTACTGAGGGGTTACCCCCGTGGTGCAATGGTAAAGTACTGCTCTAAAGAAGTAAAAGCCCACACGCTAACAGTGGTTTGAATCCTTGGACCAGTCAGCCCAAAACACACAGGTCAGGTGGGCAAGTGCCCAAGATCTGATGGGTGGGAGGACTGTAGAAATGGAGGATAGCATAACCAAACCCTGTGGAAGGTACTTCTCTCTTTGTGCCTCTCTCTCTCTCTTTCTCTCATGTACATCCTCTATTATGCTCTATCATGAATAAAAAGTAAATTAAAAAATTTTCTGAAGATCTTTAGATTGATTAGATAAAATACTTGTGTATCAAGTAGACCCTTTGCAATATTTAAAAGTATATTATACTTAGTAAAAACTTTAAAATTCTTTTTTTTTGAGAGTTTTTTTGCTTGTTTGTTTGTTTGTTTGTTTGTTTTTGCTATAGGGTGCATGTGCTTGCCAGAAAAACAGAGAGACACAGAGAGACAGAAAGCAAGAAATCATCCCCCAGGGGGGATGGCCACACCACAATCCCTTCTCTTCCATTCTCCTCTTGGGATCTTGGGCATGCACACACACGCGCCCAGCGTGTCTTTAAGCCTCCGGGTCCGGGATTTGAACCGCAGTCAACTACATAAGAGTCAAGTGGCGTAGCCATTATGCTAACTGGTTGGTCCCAAAACTTTAAAATTCTGAAGCTTTCTAATCTTAATTTCAATTATGGTGATCTATCAAAGCTAATTATGCTGAAACACATAAAATGTAAAATTATACAGAATTATTTATTTTATTAAAAAAGTTATAAAAATATTTATTCCAGTTATAAGATTAATTCATGAAAAAATTAGAAACAAACTACATGTTCAAAAAAAGTGTTACTAGGAAAGTTACAACACAGCACTTTTTAAAAAAAATTATTCAATAATTTTTTTCAGAAGAATATGTACGATCAACAGCTTATAATGATGGTGAAAGTACTGAGTACTAATTAGAATTTTAATATAACCATGCTATACCTGTGTTTTAGTTTGTGTGTACGTGCATGTATATATTTATATTTATGTATCAATTCCAAGTTTTGCCCTTGCAACTTTTCTTTTTATCCTCCTTCCCTTACACTTATAAAAGTATTTATAATTATCTATTTATTCTTTAAAAGGTTAATTATATGAAATAGTTACATGAAAATTGTCACCATGTTTATTTTTTATTTATTTTTTTGTAGAGAGATTTTTGTTATAGGGGACCTGTGCTCACTGGAGAGACAGAGACAGAAAGCGAGAAATCACCCTCTATGGGGGATGGCCCCAGTGCAGTCCCTTCTGTTCCATTCTCCTCGCAAGATCTTGGGCATGCGCGTAAGCACTCCATGTGAGTTTTAAGCCACTGGGTCCAGGACTCAAATTGTGCTAGACTACATGGGAGTCCAGCCACATAATCATTACACCATCTCCTGTCCCATCCCCATTGTTTAAGAAGTGAGTTTTTATTACATTAAATATGTCTTCTTTACTAGGACACACGAACATAACAAACTTCTAATTCCTAGCATAACTGAACCATTCCTGGGCAAGAATTTAGTTTTCATTTTGGGTTACAAATCAAGTAACTGGTGGTCTCCGTAGTGGCTGCTAGGAAGCACAAACTAAAATTCGGACTTACTTCCGGCACATGTGCAGAATTTTGTGACACATGTGATGTTCTGATGTGTATCTGGTATTGTCTCTTTTAATTCTTATTTTACTTTTCTCACATTTTCAATGTCTATTTTCAATGAATTTTGCATAACCTATTATTGCATCTTAGTAGGGAACAGGAAAATATAGCTTTAAAGTATGTTGATTGCCCCACTAAGAAATAAAGGAAAAAGATACAAAATCTTGTAAAGTATAAGAAAACTATGTACTGAGATGAAATCAAATGCATACTTATTATAGCGTCATCACCACTTTACTTATTTGTGTTCATTCATTATGCACTGAGACTTTATTTCCTTGCTCCAACCAATTATTTCAATCAAGAGTATTCCTTGATTTACACACTAGATGCTGAGAATCCCTGAGCAATGTGTAAGACCTAGAAAGCTTTCATGAAAGACTTTGTCACCAGATGTGTTAAATTTAATGTCCAAAAGGAATTACTACTAATTTTTATTTATTTACATTTTTATTTCTAATGGAGAAGGTAAGGCACAGACTCTGGACTCAGACTGCCTGAGTTCAAAATCTCACCTCCACTTCTTAGAAATGGTGATGCTTAAGACAAGCTACCAGGTGGTCTTTAATTTCCTCATCTATACATTAGGTATTAATACTCTAGCTCATATATATTCTAGCAGATTAAATATAAAAGTGTTTAAGACAGAGTTTGCCACTCCCTCAGTCCTATATGTCTTAGTTACTATTTGTTTATCTCCTTGCAATTTAAAAATAGCTTCAAGATCCTTGATATTAGCTGGTAATTAAGATCATTGAATGGAGTAGGCTCGCTTTAAGTGCACCTACAAACAGAATATATCGGGAGAGTTAGCTCTTATCTTCGGCCAATTATAAATTGTAACTGATGGTACTGTTTAAACACTAGACACTAACTAGTGTTCACAGCAGGAGAGCAGAGTTAGCAAAATCCCCAATTAGGGCTTTGTTTATACTTCCTTTGGGAAGAATGATTTGTTAGTTTAAAAAAGACCTTTCCTGTTGATTACAGGTGTCAGCACATCCAAGTTTGGGTTATGCTTGAATACCTGCTGTGAGATGCAAGACACAAGAAAATCAAGGCTAATTGTTTTAATTCAAATATATTTTCATTTACAACAGTGTTGATTCCTTTAACTCTGACTGAGTAACTTATGTGTAACAAAATTTAAGACCAACGTTTTGAACATGAGTAACTTGATATAAATTGATGGCTATCCACATTGCGTTCTTGACTACAGAAAAATAGCTTATCTTTAATAATTAAACATCTAGCAGATTTATTATATTTCCTTCTTATACAAATAAAATGAATTTAACCCATCTCTAGAAAGGGCTCAAATGTACAATCTATGAGGAGGTCTTCAAAAGTTATGAAAATGTGTATTATGAAAAGTTATACATGGATTTCAATTTTTTTTACCTAAAAAAAACTAAAAGTTCAATTTCACTTTTCCATGAAGTTTCTGTAACTAAAAAAAACTCTTGGTTCAATTTCACTTTTCCATGAAGTTTCTGTAGTCTCCTCCTCACATGTGCTTGCAGGCATAAACATCAGAATATTTTTTAGGTCAAGTAGTTCAGGAATTAATACTCTAAATTAAATTCAGGTTGAAGTGCATAAAAGAAATTACCAAAAATAGACTAAAATAAAAATGCCTCCATCCTAGATTTCCCCACAAGTAATTTTTTTTTCTTTATTCTTAGGTGTGAGTTCGGGGCTGAATTTAAGGAAAAGACAGCTGCCTATCTTCTTGCAAAGGAAAGCTAGACTGTATGCATCTAGATGTTCTGATTTCCATGAAACCCCCCAAAAGTCATTATAGAATACATAACCTGAAAGTGACCCTGCAAACACAGTTATGCAGCCTTCATATTCTTAAAATATTCTTAACATAGTTAATATTTTAATATTTTTATAACCATCTCTTCATGATTTAAGGCTATTAGTTATTGCTGCTATTTTACCAAATGAACAAAACTGGAAAACATTAGAGAATAAGAAAAATTGACTAAAAGTAAAAAAGTATACCAAACTAATATTTCTACTCTTTTAACTTTAAACAAAATGCCTGCCTCTTTTATTAACTACGTAACTTTCGGGACTCTTAGCTTGGGCTATAATAAAATAAACAATTTAGGGTTGTCTTCTCTGTCTAAGTTAATTTGAATCAGAACAGAGTATTTACCTTTTCTTGGAGTTTGTGTGATTCAAGGTTAGTCTGTTTTGGAAAAGCTGAGGCAAACCTAATCCCTTTCCGAAGCTCATTAATTGGAAGCAGGCCACACTGCAATAGACTATTCTTAACTGAGGGGGCAAATTAAGAATTTAAATGAGGTGAAAACTTCAAAACAAGATTCTCCTAGTGGCTTTTTCTGTTTATACAGTAACTCTCTAAAAATAAAGCTGACACCCACCGTGTTAAATTTCACTAGTTAGCAGATAAGCTGAAGCAGAGAGTAAGTTGGCACTCTGGGTAGTCCTGTCAGTCACTTGGAGACGGTCCATAAATAATGTATGAGGATTTCCACCTTCTTAGCAAAACTCTTTCTTTTTTAAGTCAACGAATGAATGAATAGATAAATAGATAATAAATGGGTTAATGATTCCATTTAATCACCGCTCAATATGACTATCAATTTTTTTCATTTCAAATGTTACTTAAGCTTTTCCAAGTGAATGAAAATACACTGGCATTTTGTACTGTGTGGACAAAAATCTGGAACGTATAACATTCCTTGTAATTGTGCAATTGACCACAATGTCACAATCTTGCACTATTTCAGCCGTCTTCACAATGAAAACCAAATTGAAGGTTAGAGTGACTTGGATGGATAATAGAATGAAATTCTTACACTAGTGGTGTAAGTCTTGTCAAGATTCTTAGGCCTCACTTAACCATCAAATATTTTTTCATCAAGTATAATTAACCAGTAAATTTCTCAAATCCACGAGTTACTACTAGCAAAATGACTTTGACATATTACAGCAATACTACCAAAAAAGAAAAAAATCTAGTGGAAAGCACTGTCGGGGACCAACAGTTGGTGTGGTGGCTAACGCACAGGACACTCCCACATGGCCAACCATTGTTCGAGTCCTGGACCTGGTGGCTTGCTTTCTCTCTTTCCCTCTCTCTCTCTCTCTCTGAGTGTGTGTTTGTGTGTGTGGTCAAATTAAAATTAATACATTTTTTAAAGCACTGTCTACAATTTTTATTTAATTACTTTTAAAGCTGAAAAATACCAATATCCTGTATGCTAAAGCACCTCATGAACTACTCAGAAACACAGAAGCACAACCCAGTTCTTCTGAGGAGGAAGCATGTTAAAGAACATGGACCTTCAGTTATGGCACCCGGAATTTAGTCTCTGCCCAGATATTAGCCAGTTGGGGAAATGTGGGTACAAGAACATGGACCTTTAGTTATGGCACCTGGAATTTAGTCCCTGCCCAGGTATTAGCCAGTTGGGGAAATGTGGGTAAGCCTTTGGACACCCTTACAGCTATTTCATGTGTAAAATGAGAATGTTAGATGATCTCTTGTTTCTTTTGTCTTGACTCTGAGACTATGACACTGGAAAATGTATGCACACAGCGAAATCAGAGTCGTAGCCTTTAAATCTGGAAGTCTTACTTTATATTTACTCTGAAACTTCCTAAGAGTAGTTTGCACAAACTGTATTCAAGTTTACCCTTTCCCATCGTCTTCTGTCCCTTTCACTCGTGCATAATGTGGTCTGTAAATTACGTGTAATAGTATACAGGTCTGTGGTAGAGTTTACATGTGTTTTGGGGGCTATGGGTTAGTTTCATTAGAGTTTCAAAGGTATCCATGACCTATAGTTCAAATAAATAAGTAGATAAATAAATAAAATTTATTTGAATGAAAATTGAAGGTACACAATATAATGTCCTTTGTTAAAGACAATGCATATGGTATTATCTTTGACTTGATTATCATACATTATATGAATGCTTTGAAAACCGATTGTACCCCACAAAAATGCACAACAATTAAAAGTAAAAAGTAAACTATGAATAAACACATTAAATAAAGATCAAGAATCCTTATTCTAGTGTCTATACCTAACCTATCTACATAATCTATCCACTGTCTCATCCTATCTCTTCCCACAGTTTCAAACATTTTTCTTTGAAGATTTCTAAGTCAACATTGGGATTTAAATTCCCATAAAATACCTAAAGTTTTAGAGTCAGAAAGAATTAGATTCAAGGTCTGCTTTATAACTTACTAAACATGAAATCTAGGGAAATTTATTTAAACCACATGGTACTAATTTGCAACATAGGGGTTATTCATTGAAATGTTGAATATTCATTCAAACATTTTTGAGCACTTACTATGTGACAGTGATGGGATTGAGAGTCTTGTTATTTTATGTGGGATAGTTAAGCAAAGCTTCTTTGATTGGATGACATTTGAGCAGAGACCAAGAGAGAAAGAGTTAACCTTGAAAATATTAAAGTGAGGACCATTCCAAGCAGAAGAAACAGCAAGTGTAAAGGTCTTGAGAGTAGAGACTACTCGGTAAGTTCCAGGAATAGCAAAAAGTCCCTGGTCACAACACAGGGATTATAAATTAGAAGGGATTAGATAGATAGATAAATAAGTAAATAAAGGGCTTTTAGGTAAGGAATTTGCCCTCTCTTAATTCCAAGGACTATTATCAGAGGAGTGATATGTTCTGACCTGTTTTGAAAGAACAGCACTGCCTACTATATGGGTTATAGGCTGAAAGGGGCCAAGAGTGGACCAGCAAGACCATTTAGAAAACAACTGCATTAATGGAGGTTGAACATGATGCTGGTTTGTACCAGGGCACTGTGGTAAAAATGGGGAGAGATGAATTCTGAGTGCACTTTAAAGGTAGGGCTTACTGGGTTTACTTATGGATTACATGTCAAATAGGAAATAGAAAAATTGCACAGGAAAACTCTTATTTTTTTCCTTTTTTTCTTTGTTTTAATACCTGGATGCATGGAGTTGCCATTTTCTGAGATGTAGAAAAACTTCTGAACTATATGTGAGTGAGAAAATTGAAAATACATCAATGATATAAAGTAAAACTGGCAAAGAAGCCTAAAAAGTAAGTCATTGAGATATTATGAGAACTTAAATGAGTTAAAGGGTTTATAAAGTGGTAGTTCTTTTTTTTTTTTTTTGCTTTTTTAAAAATTAATTTCCTTTTTTTTTTCTTTTTGGTTTTGTTTTCAGTTTAGTTTGCTATTAGGCATGTACCCTTGCCAGAGAGAGAGAAGGAAAGTAAGAAATTGCTCCTGGAGGCCAAACTCTTCCACTCTCTTTCATACTCTTCTCGGGATTTGGGGAATGCACACATATGTACCTGGCATGACTCTCAAGCTGCCAGGTCCAGGACTAAGCCAAGTAATCAGCCATGTGGGATCCAGTCACCTTAACCCCCACACTACCTGCTGGTCCAAATTATTTACTTATTTTTTTATTACCAGATAGCATGTGTGCTCACCAGAGACAGACAACGAGGAAGGAGGAGAAAATATCCATCCATGGGATGTTGTCATGTTGCAAGTCCTTGTCCTCCATTTCTTCACTCTTTTGGTATTTGCGGTATGCATGCACAAATGTCTGGTGTGTTTTCCAAGCTGCCAGACCAGAATTTAAACCTCATTGACCATGTTGGATCCAGCTCCCTTAACCACTAGCCCACACTTTTTTTTTTTTAAAGAGGTTTTTGCCTTAGGGTATGTGCACTCACCAGTGGGAGAGAGAGAGAGAGAGGGAGAGAGAGATGGTGAGAGGGAAAGTGAGAAGTCACCCCACCCCCACCCCACTACAAACCATTCTCCTCCTAGGATCTTGGGCACACACGCACATGCACCCAGCTTGCTTTTTCAGTCACTGGGCCTAGGACTCAAACCAAGGTGGGCCATGTGGCAGTCCAGCCATGCAACTGTGATGCCCTCCGCTTGTCACTAGCCCAATCTATGTTGAAACGTGCATTAATTTGTCATCAACTACAGTTACTCTAACTATTCCACTTATCTACTTGCAATGCGTTTCTTCTAAATTCTTGTTTGTGCTTTTTTTTTTTTTTAAGTTTTGTCAAAAGGCACATGTATTCACAGGAGATAGACTCAGCCAGACAAAGAAAGTGAGACGGCATCCTCCAGTGGGATGTTATGCCACAATTCCTTCTCTTCCACTTCGCCATCTTTTCAGGGTTTTGGAAACACATGCACACGTACTCAGCATGTTTATCACAGCACAGGTCCAGGACTCAAAACATGGAGTTAATCATGTGGGATCCAGCCCCCTTAGCCTCCATACAACATACTGGTCCCTCTTTGCTTGTTTGTTTTAACAATGTTCTGCATATTGTAAACCTTCAATAAATAGACCTTGTATCAGCTCTTATTCTTAGTAACCTGTAGCCTTCAAGTGTTTAATAGCCACAGTCCATTGGCTCTTTGAAACTGTTCATTATGCTAGTACTTCAAATTCAGCATGTCTGAAATGAAGCTTAATCACTCTCCCTTTTTATCGATGCTACATGTGTATCCTCTTTCTTGATTTTGAGCAACAGTGCTCTTCAAACCAGGTGGAGTAAAATTAATTTCAAAAAAGAATTTCTTAGGTTCCAGATAGTAGTTCAGGGGTAAACGTAATACTCTGCAAGGCTGACCCGACGGGAAAGTTAAATTACCTTCCCAAAGGCCACAAAATGATGTAGGCCGAATTATGCTGTTTATTTTTTCTTCCCATTAATACTACAGTAAGTAAGAACTTGAATATTTGTCAAGGTATGCTATTAGACATCTATCTTGTAAAATTATCTGCAACTTCATCATTATTTCAACTTCTATTTTTTTTTCTTTACAGAAAAGCTTTATTGAAATATAAGGTGACATAGAATGAGCTATAAATATTTTTAATATACAACTTGATAAGTTTTGACATGTTTATACCCATAAAATTATCACCAAAACCTAAGATATTAATAATTAATAAACTCTCAGAAGTGTCCTCATATTCCTTTTCAATCTTTCCTTCCTGTCTCTTAACCTGCCCCTCCAGGACTTGCCTCATCCCTACCTCAGCAACCCTATTCTGTCACTACGGAAGAGTCTGCAATTTTAAGATTTTACAAAAATTGGTCTATACAGCACAACCTTGTTTTTTGTCTGGCTTTCTTCACTCAGCATAATTATTCTGAGATTTATCCACTTCATGACATTTCTCCAATATCTGCTTTTTTGTATTGCTCTAAGCAGTGTTATATTATGTGGCTATACCTCACTTTGTTTACCCCTGTACCTATCTATGGGAAATTGAATTTTTTTTTCAATTTCAGACTATTAAAATACAATAGCTATGCTTGTGCTGGGTGGTGGCACCTTGTTAAAATAACTGGACCTACATGGGAAGGTTCTGGGATCACACCCTGGGATTTACCTCTACACCATGTGCCTGTGATCTGGGCTGACAGAGAGTGGGGGTGGATCACTGCATGAGGATCTTCTTGGTTGTGGTTCTCTCTCACACACAGAATAAATAAATAAGTAAATAAAAGTAAAATTAGGCATCTATAGACCATGATATACAAATTTACTATTTTTTAATATAATCAGTTATTTAATGAGGTTCTTGGCAAGAAATTTAGAACACCAATTTGTAAGGGCAAATACAGATCACAGGTAGCCCTGGAGTTGAGGGACAGCTTTGACTCTTGGTAAAATTTGCAAGTCCACAGCTTTCTGATCAACCTCGCTCTGCTCTATAATTTCGTATTTCTCCTCCTCTGTGTTTTAAGTTCTCACCTTTCTGGTGTCAGGACTTCCACAACTTCTTTTTCTTGAAGTAAGAATCAGTAGTTTTGTTTTAGTTTTTGTTTTTGTCTTTGTTTGTTTGTTTTTACTATAGGGCACGTGTGCTTTCCAGAAAGAGAGAAAGCGAGAAATCACCCACGGGGGGATGGTCACATCACAATCCCTTCTCCTCCAATTTCCTCTCAGGATCTTGGGCACACACACGCCTGGCATTAGTTTAAGCCACGAGGACCAGGACTCAAACCACGGTTGACTACATTGTCGTCCAGTGACATAGCCATTATGCTAACTTCTGGTCCCAGTAAGGTGTTCTTTTTTTTACTAATAGCAATTTTCATGGAGGTGGTAATGACAAATTTCTATTGTGTTCTATACCGTGAATTCGATTGAGACCAGAGGTCCATTCCCAAGTAGCAAGCCACTGCTTAGCCCTTCAGGAAAACCACTCTCTTGCCTCTGTGGCATCTAGTGAGGATGATCAGAACAGTCCCAGGAGTGATGCTAGCTCACAGCTTTTTCACATACTGACTGAATGGGATTTTTTTGCCATGACTCAGCAGTTTTCAAGGCACATCTTCAGTAGGATAATACCTAGGCATTTTGCAAAGTTTAACCACCTGGGTACCACCATTCTTGTCCCCACTAGATTGTTTTGTGACACTGGCAAGAACTTTCTCCTTTTTCTTTTCAATCCTGGACTTAGTGGTCAAGTATTTCCTCTTGTCAATAAACTTCCTGGAATACATGGCAGTTTAGGAGTATCTGACAATGCCCCAGATTATGACTGTGTTTTGGCTGCAATGGGGCTTTCCATTCTTGAGGCTCTGAGTCTTGGGGTCACTCTTTTTAACCTTATCATTGGCATCAGCCTTCTTGGCTTCAGGTTTCTTCTCTTAGTAGCCCGCTTCACAGCTTTTCACCTGCTCTCTTGTATAGTTGGAAAGAGGGTATACAAGTTTTTGTATGGACACATGCCTTATTTTTATTTAGGTACTAAGTAGTGGTCAGGTCATTTATAATGTATGTTTAACAATTTATGAAATCCCATAAATATTTTCCAAAGTGGAAAATATCATCCCTAGCAGCAGATTATGGAAGTTGTAGTTTTTCTATATTCTTGACTCTACTTCTGGGGTTTTGTCAGTCTTTTTAAATTTTAGTCATTCTAATAGGCATATAGTGGCTCACCTTTTAATTTAAAACACCTACTATGTGCCAGGCATGGGCAGTAAGAATACAATGGTTAATAATAATCTATGTCCCTTTTTTGACAGATGTGACAGTCAATGAGAAAATATTTAAATATTACAACACCTTATTTTGGTATAATGTAGCAAAACTTTCAGTAAAGGTATATATAAATTTTACTAAGAACAGAGAGGAGTAAAGTCAATGAAAGATTAGGGAAGATGTTCAGAGATTTGACATTTAAACATTATCTTGATTTTTCCATACTAGAAAAGAAAAGGCAAAGATATAAAAAGAGATCACAGCATTTTTAAAGAAGGAGAAAGCGGGGTATGGATAGTTTATGAGTAGGGAGTAGAGAGCCTTTGTAAAGCTCTTTTCTGCTTTGCTAAGAAAGTGGAATATCCTGAGGCTGGGGACAGACATTTCCCGATCTATGATCTATACTTTTGAAGTTAGAAAACAGACAAAGCTCTGAATAATAGGCTAGATGGAAAAGAGCCTGAGCAAAAAGAAAAAAAAAAAAAAGAAAGAAAGAAAAAAGAAAAAAAATGTGGAAGGCTAATGTAATACTGTAATCAAAAGAAAATAATGAGGTTTTAAATTTATGTTTTGGCTTCCAATTTTTTTTTAAAAATCTACATAATGCAGTTTTGAAAAATATAATAAAAGATCTCTTTCTCTCTCTTTCTCTCTTATAAAGGCACTGATTTCCCAAGGGACCAAAGCTCTTTATTATACATTTATGACGAAATCCCCTGAGTAGGAAAGTTTTTGAATCCTTAGCATTCATTTATTCTCGTACAGACTTCAACGGCTACTTGGTCTCTTAATAAGAGAAAACCCACAAAACTAAAAAACTCCTAGCTCAAGCCTTTAGAGAGTTTACAGAGGGTTTTGATTAGATTATATACATCTTACCATCCAGCCCCACATTCTCTTCTGTAACCCTATTAAGTAGGAATAATTATTCTTGCAGTATATTTGAGAGTTCCATAGGGTAAAAGCATATGGTTTGACTCTGATCCGTTCCCTTAATAATAAAAAAAAAAAGTTAAAAAAATTTTAAGTTGAAGTTGTGTATGGTATAAATTTATAAGTAATATTACTGCCTGGGGTATATAAAAATTCTAACATTTATGGCTAAAAAATTGTAAAAAGGCCTTTTCCACAAATTTTATTGTTCCATAAGAGTGAGCAGTAATTTCACTGTATAATAAAATGGCTACATGCACGCATTGCCAAATCCATCATAATATGTCCCTTATCCTACAAGGAGTTGAATCATATTTGAACTCCTCATTTATCTGCATCTGAAGTATGGCATTAACCTAATCCTAAAAACACTTCCAAATGCTGAATAGGATATGTTGCCCTACAGCAATGATTTCCAACTTGCTTCTGGTATAGAAAAGAGTAATTACCTGTGTCTTTTTACTTAAAAAAGAAACAAACAAACAAAAAAGTGGAGCAAGTCTGTAGGGAACGATTCTCTATTTTACCTATTTAGTAATGCATTTTTTCCCAGCTTTATTTTTTGAGTTTCTACAATGGGCAAGACACAAGGATGAGCCAGATGGGACAGGTCCCTGACTTCAAAGTGATTACTTTCTTACAATGGCATTTTTACGGCACTCTCTCATATTATGGTCTTTTGAAAACTCTCTACTTCGGGATTTTTCAAGCTTGGCACTATTGACATTTGTGACAACATAAGTCATTGTTTGCTGTGGCAGAATTTTCTGAGCAATGAAGGATTTGTCAGCAGCATCTCCAGCCTCTACTCAACTAGATGCCATTAACGTTCCTCCTCCAGTTGTGACAAATGAAAATGCCACCAGACATAAACAAATGTCTCCATGGGGACAAAACCAACTTTCATTGAGAACTATAGCTCTATTTAAACAAAAAAAGAGAGTTATACATTTCACTCTAAATTAATGCTACTTCAAAAATTTTTTAGCTAATTTCTTTTAGTTTAAAATGGAAGCATTTATTTCTTCCATAAAGAAGACAGACAAAATAAAAGAAAGAAGCAGCACACCCCAACACAGGCTCTAGTCAGCCCTGGAGCACGGGCATGTGTGTATCCAACGTATTCAGGGAGGTCTCTGGACACAATCCCGAAACCTTCCCTGTGGTTCAACTTCACAGAGCATCAGATTTTGTAGCTGCGCCATAGCGACCAAGACTACTTTTAAATGAGGCACAAAATCTAAGTAAAAATAAAGTCAAGTCTACTCCATTGGTATTTCCAAACGTATCAATGTTCCTTCACATCTTGGTATTTGAGTTTTATGACTGATCAGATGACTAATTGATTATTTCATTTTTCATGAAATGTAGGTAGATTTTCCTTCTTAAAAAATTCTTTCAGGGCTGCCCATGGTCTAGTGGTTGAAGGAAGCTGGATACCACTTGGTTGACCATTGTTCAAATCCCAACCCTGGTGGCTTGATAAACACACCAGGTACATTGTGTATGTATGTCCCAAATCCCAAAAGGACAGAAAAATGAAGGAGAAAGGACTGTGTCATAGCCATTCCCTACTGGGGGTTATTCCCCCCTCCCTTTTTCTCTGTCATGCAATCTTTCTCCAGTGAGCACTATACCATCTGGAAAAAAAGGAAAGAAAAAAAAGGTAATATGTTCTCTCAAGTCACTGGTTGAAAGATTCAGCATTTATTTAATTATTTGTCTTCTAAAATTTTGTATTAATTCAACAATTCTAAATCAAAGCATATGGTAAATCCATATTAACAGTTACAGAATGCAAGGTGGTTATATTGTAACATTAAAACTATTCTAAGTTAATTGGATAGCTTATGAGTGATTATACATATTACAAGGACCTGTCCGTTTTGAAGAAATAAGCAATCCTTTCTTCCCAGCCTTATACTGGTAGAAAAACATAGCTTTTGAATTTTACTTAATACACCTTAAAATTCCCATTAGGCTTTACACATTATTTAAATATTTCTTAACTTTGCTGTAGAAAAAAATTATAACAAAACTCTGCTTTGGTTATACAGCTGAAGTACAAAATTTTTAAAATTTACTGAGTTCTGGAAAGTGTTTATACTCTTCAACTTTTCTGCTGAAGGCTAAAATCTGTCTTGAAATCAGGCAGGCCTTATTTAAATTAAGTCTGGGACCAGCAGATGGCATAATGATTACATTGCTGGACTCCCACGTAGTCGACTGCAGTTTGAGTCCCAGACACAGCAGCTTAAAATTTCACACCCAATGTGTGTGTGTGCATGCCCAAGATCCCAAGAGGAGAATGGAGGAAAAGGGATTGCAACATGGCCATCCCCCCGCCGGGAGTGATTTCTTATTTTCTTTGTCTCTTTCTCTCTCTGTCTCTCTAGTGAGTGCACGCACCCTATAGCAAAAATCTCTCTCATAAATAAATAAATAATAAGTATTCTCCTATGAGCTAATACAAAATGAAGTATGACCCCATAGTAGGTCATACGATTTTTTAAATGCACTTACTAATAAGCATTCCTCTGGGCTTTCTTAAGAAAAATCAGTTTCAAGTTATTGATTCAGAATGATTCAGAAGCAATCTCTATTTACTTCTATGAACTAAGATTGCAATCAGAATCCAACTAGCCAGTAAGGACACATAATGTACTCTCTTGGCCTGAAAGAGACTCCTGAGACAGCCTAACAAGAGAAATCCATGGTGATTTTTCAGGACATTTATTTTTAGGAATTGTGTCCAAATCAGTCTTCATAAATAATGTATGTGCCTCACTTTTGTCTTGTGTGTCTATTCAGTGATGAAGTGGTGAGAGGCAGTAACTGGAAAACAGGATCGATCAATTCTCCATTTCATACATTCTATTGTGGCAAATTGTATAATTCCATGGCTACCATTTATTCCAAAGTAAGTAGATAATGAAGACCAAGACAGCATTGCGACACTACACTGTACTCACAAACTATATGCGATGCTGAATCTGATTGCTTGGAAAGCTGCTAACATAGCTACATACTATTAAGCCTGTAGTTTTCATTGGACATGTGAATAGGAACATGTTTTTAATCATCACTTCATGTTCTTTGTTCTCTGATCCCTTGAGATGAGGTTCTGACATTTCATATCTATATTCTTTTATACATATATAAGCTTGATTTTAGCCAAAAAGGTGTAGAAGTGATTACACATTTTCTGAAAATGATGTTAGGCCTGGTTAAAATTGGTAATTTTACCTATTAGTATTCTTTTCTATACTGGAAAATATATATAGGGCTTATGTCTGCCAAGATCCCCTGTAACTGACAAAATGGAATAAATTCCCAACTAAAAAGAAAGCTCAATGTTATAAAACAAATAGAAATATTTTTGCTAAAAAAACCCATGGTTTAAACTCTACCTTTCACTTAATAGCTGACTAATTTATTGACTCCTTTGAGTCTTTAATTTATTATTTGTAAGTGAAAAACTACCCTTTGTTTTAGTTGCTAAAGATAAGTTGAATTAGCCCCAATTATTATTATAAATAATATGTAATATCATTATATTATAATTTATTATTGAAGATATATTTACAGAAATTAAAACCATCATGATGGAAGACCCAGCAGTTGGCATAATGGCTATGTCACTGGACTCCCATGTAGTCAACTGCAGTTCAAGTCCCGGACCCAGTGGCTTAAACTCATGCCAGGCGCATGTGTGCACATGCCCAAGATCCTGAAAGGAGAATGGAGGAGAAGGGATTGCAGCGTGGCTATCTCCCCTTGGGAGGTGATTTATCACTTTCTGTCTCTCCGTCTCTCTCTGTCTTTCTGGTGAATGCATGCACCCTATAGCAAAAACCTCTCCAAAAAAAAAATAAAAAACTATCATGATGGAAGCAGCAAGTGGCACAGTGGTTAAGACACTAGATTACCACATGGTCAACTGAGGTTTGAGTCCAGCCCTGGTGACTTGAACATCACACCGGGCACAGGTGTGTGTGTGTATGTATGTGTGTGTGTGTGTGTGTGTGTGTGTGTGTGTGTGTACCTAAAAAAAATAGAGAAAACAGGAGAGGGAATTGTGGCTTGGCCATCCCCTCTAGAGGGGTGGTTTCTCACTTTCCTTCTTACTGTCTTTCTCTGTCTTTCTCCACAGTATGCACATGTCCTACAACAAAAGGCAAAATTTAAAAAGGTAATAAAAGAATAACTATCATGATGAAGGAGGATTTCATGAAGCAGATGAGCTTATAGATAAGGAGGTACAGAACACTGGATATAGAGAAGAAGCAGCATTTCTGGAAGCATGGGCAAGGCAATGTTCCCAGCACACATAAAAGGCAGATAAAGAAAAATGTATGGGCGATTCATCAGAATTCCATTATGAAGAGAAATCCCTTTCCAACTCAGTGTTGTCCCCTGTAAGCTACCCCACAGCAATAACAGAGTGACTAGTAACCTGCTTAAACTGCTGTTTCCCTACCTTTTTAGAAACATAAATCAAATCATATTACTACGCTTCTGGATGTCTTTTTTTTTTTTTTTTTCCATCACAGCTTTAGAAAATCCAAGCTCCCTGTCCTAGCCTGTGATGTAGTACATGAGCTGGTCTCCACTTTCCTCTGACCTCTTCTCACACATCTCTGTTTTTTCCCTCTTTTCTTTTTTTCTTTGCTTTTCTTTCTTTTCTTTTCCTTTCTTTTCTTTTCTTTTAAGGTTTTCACCGTAGAGTACTTGCCCTCACCAGAGACAGAGAGAAAAAGAAAGTGAGAAATCGCCCTCTGGGAGATGCCCATGCCGCAATCCCTTCTCCTCCTTTTTCCTCTCAGGAATTTAGGCACTCTAGGCACATATACCTAGCATGATTCTCAAGCCATGATTGACCATGTGGGGATCCAGTGCCTTAACCACCACGTCACCTGCTGGCCCCTTCTCACCTCTCTTTTATCCTCCTCACACTGGGCTCAATCCTTGCGTGCCTTTATTTCAATTCATCAAACACACCAAGCTTATCCCACTAGAGCTTCCACATCCTGCCTGGAATTGTTCCTGCACATATTCACAAAATTTATAAACATCTTATCATTTAGATCCCAGCTAAAATGTCACCTACACAGTGAAGCCTTATCATTTCCTTTATGCCTTGTTATAATGCACTTGTTTATGATTCTCTTCATGTTACTAGACTATTCCATGACGAGGACACCATGTCTGCCTTTATCACTACACATCCTCAGGACCTAGCATCATGGTTCATCATAGTTGGTGCATAACAAATACTCTTTGTAAGAAAGAATGAATGAATGGAAGCCAGGATCATAGTAAGGACTTTTTTTTTTTTTTTTTTTTGGAGAGGTTTTTGCTATAGGGTGCATGCGCTCGCCAGACAGACAGAGAGAGACATAGAGACAGAAAGCAAGAAATCACCCCCCAGGGGGGATGGTCACACCGCAATCCCTTCTCCCCCACTCTCCTCTCGGGATCTTGGGCACACACGCACACGCACCCGGTGTGAGTTTTAAGCCACCGGGTCCGGGATGCGAACCACGGTCGACTACATGGGAGTCCAGCGACATAGCCATTACGCTAACTGCTGGTTCCCCAGTAAGGATTTTTTTAAAACCAAATTTCTTAGTGTGGGGAGAGAAACTTCTACATTGCTGATTTTCCTTATACATCCAGGAGTATTTTTAAGAACACATCAAAGTACTTTATTTTTCTATTAATTTGCTTCTAGTTTGTTTAACCCATAAAATATAAAAGGGAAATATGAATTCCATTCTTTTTGAGCCAATTATTTGTATTTTCCAGCTCCTGGAACTTAAGATTTTGGGAAATCCACACTCAAAACATTTGACACAATTTACAGAAAGTTCTAGGGTTTGAAAAGGGTCAAGCCATTATTAAAAGTATAGAAGAAAGAGTAAGTAAAGAATTCAAATAAACAACAACCCTCAAATCCACACCTTGAGGACTACTTTTCCTTTGGTAGAAAGAAATACTTCAAGAGAAACGTGACTTATTCCAGCATATAAATCACTTCCTTTGTGACATTACCTGTAAAGAGCTTTATTTCAACACTTGTGTATAACACCCTCTAATTCACAAATCCTATTCAGTTCAAGGAAAAGAAGGTTTTAAGTTGAAGAGTTATGAATAGGTGCTCTTTCTCAGGTATCTGTTTGATGACCTTCCATTGAGGTTGTTGTAACAACTATAAACGTGAAGCGACAGAATCTTTGTTCTTAGCGCCCAAGACAATTTAACTGTGCAATGTGACATATTTCACTGCTTTATAGAAAAAAGGGCAAGTAGACTTTTTTTTATTTGTTTTATTACTATAAGTTGACTTTTAGTAATAAAGTAAGGCAGAATTTTTTTTGGATTATTTCTTCTTGAGTCCTGTATATCCTCACATCATCACATTTTTAGGAAGAAGGATTGACTGAAAGCTGGCTCCAACTAAATCCTCTTTAGTCCTGTTTCACTAAAGGACTGAAAAGCAACAATTCCTATCAAGCAGCTGTTTTTTTCTTTCCTTGCCTGACTCCGAGGTAATCATATTAAACTGAGAGAAACCACAACTCAACTGTTGGCCTCCCACTTAATTTTTCATACAAATTTAAGGTCAGGCTGTGGCCTAGCCACCAATGAGGTCTTTGGAGCACAGAAAAAGTTACACAATTATGTAGCTACTCTGAATATTGTCACTGTATTACCCGATAGGAGGATGCTTTTAAGAGATGACAATAGAGATGAAATTCAGTGCAGTGGTGTTTTCAGGCTGTGAAACTAATGAACTCTTATTAAAAATTAGTTTTTATTTCCTATGAATTATAAAGTTCTGCTAGTTCAAATATCAAAGCATTTGAATTAATTTTTTTGATAAAAGCATGCCTTATTAAAAATATTGGTAATTTCAATCAAATAACTTATTTTAAATAAAATATTTATTTATAGATATTTACCTTTTTACATAGGAGAAATATGTATGCTCTTGGATCTGAAATTTCCATTTAGAAGGAAACTATCATGTTCCTTATTTTTCAATTTGCTAGAGCACATTACTATTTTTAAGTAATTGAATAAAAATGTCCTTGTATTATACAACCATTTTGTTTTCAGGAAATATTCAGTATTTGCTTACATTTTTTTATAGAACCTTGAATTGGTAGTTGTTGTTTTCATTTTTTATTTTTGACTTGATAATCCTCTCTCCAATTATTCATCTAAAAGGAAATACAAATATTAAACTGCATTTGTTATGAGTCAGCTCGTAAGCTGCTCTTAAGTCTTTTGGTTAACATCTTCTATGAATTGACTATGTGATGCCAGATAGAGTCCTGAACTCTATGTTTTTCTGATGACTAGATTTGCCCTTCAGTAACATTTGCTCATCATCAATATTCTCTGAATGAAGTGACATTTCATTGGAAGAAACAGATTGAAAACTTGTGTCTCTTATTTTGTCACATCTGGGTGAAGCTCCCAAAGCGATTGTTTCTACTTTCTTTTAATCTTACAAAGAAATGTTAAAACTGAAGGCCTGACCCTGTGTTCAAAGTTATTGTCAGAAAGAGTGAAGTCATAGGCTTCTGTTTTTAATAATGCTTCACAAAACACAGAATATCATTAATCATAAATGACTGCAGATTTTCTAGATTCTGGCATTGCTATGGGGCTTGAGTATTTTTAAGGGTCTTATAAATTTGAGCAGACAACAGCCTCATGACATTACATAAAAATTTAGCTGTACGGAAAGATGAAACAACAGTTGAAAGCATTACAACACTTAGAAACTGTAGATAGTTTTATTGCATTTCAATAAAATAAAAGTCTAATTTTCAACTACTTCTAGTTTTTATGTTTCACTAGCATATCAATCAACAACTATTTATTGAGTGACTACAATGTGTTCAGCAGCATTTATTACCATAGGGAATACAGAAACATGAGAAATTCATTCAATTAAGAAATGTTATATTGAGCATCTGAGTGCAAGACTGTCATGAGTGCCTTCTCAGTACTCTGCGCTTTGTAAAAATGAGAAAGGCACAATTCCTTTCTTCAAGAAACTTACAGTCCACTAGAGAGATATTTGTGTATTGCTAAAATTCACATGTTGATGTTCAGACCCCCAGTGTGATGCTATTAGGAGGTGGGGCCTTCAAAAGGTAAGTAGGTGGGGCTTTTCTTTTTTTTTAATTACTTGCTTAACTTTATTTATTAATTTATTTATTCATTTATTCATTTTTCTGTAGGGAATGCATACTTACCAGAGAGAGAGAGAGAGAAAGAGAAAGAGAAGGAAAAGAAAAGAAACCTCTAGGTACGAGACTTGAACCTGTAGGTTATGTGGGTGCCTTACCCACAATGCCTCCTGCTGGCTCTTAGGAGGAGTTCTTATGAATGGGATTAGGGCTTTTACAAAAGACTCTAGAGAACTCTATAGCCCTCTTTCTACCATGTGAGGCTACAGCGAGAAGACTACAGCTTGCAACCTAAAAGAGGAGCTTCACCAGAACCTGATCATGCTGGCAGCCTAATTTTGGATGTCTGGAACTGTGAGAAATAAAATTCTGTTTATTTTAAGCTACCCTGTCTATGATAATTTGTTAAAATAATTTAAGACAGGAGGCCAAACTTTTTACATATAAAACTTAGGAATAACACCAGATGAGTGAAGCTGTCATTTGGATCTTATTTTCAGTGTAATATTTTCTGCTCGAGATAGGAACCAAAGCTGGTCTTAGCAAATAGGTGGCATTTAGAGAAGAGAGAAATAGATAGATTTTGAGAATATAGATACCTTGGAAAAGGAGTAGCAATGTGAAAGAAATGTTTTAGGAGAAAGTGAATTATACTAAAGGGAGTTTATAGGGAAGTGAAAATGTTAAAATATCCCAGGATTTCCTTAATATGGTGCTTTTTCAACTCAAATAAATAAAGTGCATTAAATTGTATGCAAACGACACATAATTAGATTCTATAAGAAGTGAAGGATGGAAGAGACACAGCATGTGTTCTTCAGAAGCTTTTTATCAAGCCATGGGGAAACATACACAGAACGCTGATACATGCTGGAAAGAAATATAAAAACAGAGATATGGGCATTTAGGGAAGAAATGAGTCATATATAACCTGAAATCATCAAACTCTTAATGAAGGTGCTGTATGAGCTGTCTTAAAGAGTGTATGAGGCGTTAAGCAGAACTGGACTGTGAAGTTATTCCATGTGGAAGGAGCACTCTTGGCACAGAAAGTTGGGGAAGTGAAAAGTGGAGGAGTGCTCATTCACTTTAATTTGAATGTGTTTACATGAGTGGAAAAGCTAGAAAAAAAAAATATATATATTGGATTCTGGTTACTGTTTAATAATTGACTCTTTTAAAAAGTATATATATATATATATATATATATATATATACACATA
>NW_006207163.1:2438213-2447108 GCF_000334495.1 Tupaia belangeri chinensis
CACATAAATTTATGATGACATTTACTGATATAAAGACTATGTAACTCATAATTTTAGAAATAGTAATAAACTATATACTACTTATTATAATTCCATATAGCAAAATGATTTTCCTAGACAGCTGTCAACAACTTTGGATGTCTTCTTGTATCTGAAGGTAAACTATTGTTGCAACTGACAACCTAGTGTGATTTCAACATAAATATTGATTGATATCTTTGCTTATGTCAGTGATTCAAATGAAAGTAAAACAATAAAGATGGATATTGGACTTTCGCTCATCAGTGACGTGGACAACCTCTTTCTTGAATCAAATAATAGCGTTTAATACTGAAATTGTATTTCTTCAGTGTGTTGTGGTAGTCTTTAGAGGACTACAGACATAAAATATGTTTAAGTTTGCTCTGCATCAGTAACATTCTATCACTTTCTTAAGTCTAGACCAAGGGTCAATAAACTACTGGCCCTGGGCCAACTCAGGCTTACCCTCTGTTTTTGCAAAAAAAAGTTTATTGGAATACAGCCAGGGACTTACAATCCCCTAATATTTGTGGTTGATTTTCTTCTACAGTGGTTAGCAAATTTTTCTTAAAAAATCAGAGAGTAAATACTGTA
Organism: Tupaia belangeri chinensis; assembly: GCF_000334495.1. Lineage (NCBI taxonomy): Eukaryota > Metazoa > Chordata > Mammalia > Scandentia > Tupaiidae > Tupaia > Tupaia belangeri. The sequence goes on from NW_006207163.1 coordinate 2,438,829, forward strand.
GGTTTGGGAGTCAGCTGTCTTTTTCAGAAGCAGTCATAAGCACTACTCAAAGGAATGAACATGACTGAGTTCTAATGTAAAAATACATAGCTGGTCCACCAGCTATAGTTTGCCAAATGGCTATAGACAGTCAACAAGACAATACCTTTCAATACTTGCTGTGTATTGCTTTCCCATTTCTGTGGTGTAAATACTCCATAATGGTGATTTTAATCTACCATGGTCACATTACTGAATGCAGAGTTAGGCAAAGATACATAGCAGCATAGCATGACATCATACATATGTACTAAATATAAATATTATAAACTCAAAGCATAAATGTAAAATGTAGAAAAATAAAAGTAGTAGGATGTGAGTATTTTTTACCTTTAGAAATAAAAATATTTAATTATGTTCATATAACTTAAAGTTTTTTAATGATTATGTTTAACAATTGACTCATAAAATTCTTACAATTTTAACATCCTCTCTTGGAAAGTGATAGAAACTATCTCCTATCTCCAGAACACCAGTGTCAAACTCAAGAGATAGGGTCTTGAATGTCATAATCAAGAGAGAGGGATAATTCACCAGGTAATATTGAGTCTCAGAATAATTTTGAAAATATAAATCACATAATTATGATCGTGCTTTAAAAATGTTTACATGGAAGCAGTACGAAGGGTGAGTTAAACTGGAGACAAATTGGAAAGGAAAACACTAGTCAAGAAGTTCTTACAATGATTTCAGAGGCTACAATAAGAAAGTAAACTATAGTAGAAGCAGCAGGAGTAGAAGAAAAGAACTAAGATCTATGTGTCTACAAGAAAGTAGAATCCTTATATCTTGGCAGTAGATTGATTAAGTCTGGGGGAAGAGGCAATGAGCAGAGTTAATGATTCTAATTCCAAATTTAAAAAAAAAATCATGACAAAAAAGTGTGCCCCTGCACATGTGTGAGTGTGTGTGAGAGAGAGACATCCTCCAAAAGGTCTGTGATCCACTTCCCCTGGTCCTCTACCCATGGGATCTGGGCACCTGCTTACGTGCTTAGCACAATTCAGGTCAACTGGGTTGGGGATTTGAAACATGATTACCACATGACTTCCAGCAATGTAGTTTGACACACTACCATTTTAAACATGTGTGAATTATGTCAATTTAATTGATAAGGATAATCAAAATGTTTTTGAAAAGTTTACTTTTAGATCACTTGGGTTGTACAAAAATAAAAATGTAAAAATAATTTTATGCAAAGGACAAAATGCCCTACTTTCTGGCATATCAGATAGTCAAAAAGTTTTGATTATTGGTGCCCTATCATAAAGTGTAGTATTGTCATGTATCTGTGTGTATGATGCAGATATTGAGATAAACTGTTCTAGGGAATAGATTGGCTGTAATCTTAAGCAAAACTCATAAATTAATAGTTAAGTGTTTTGTTTTTTAGCTAAAAATACTATATGCAGAAGCATTGTATATACTAAATGAAAATTAAAATAACTATATATTTCTCCTGATTGTACTAAGATAACTAATGGGAAACAAAAATATATAATTGGGTTAGAATAATGAGTTAGACTAGAAAAAAATGATGAAAAATGAAGAATCCAAATCACTTTATTATTCAAATATATTACTGAACTTTTCCAAACCATATTTTTCTCAACTTATAAAATAAAGATTGTAGTAGTATTCCACTAATAATATTCTCTGTAGATCACAAATTTTAAATCAGTTTGAATATAGTACTTAGAACAATGCTTGGTAAAAAGTAAGTGGTAGAGGGAACCAGCAGTTAGCGTAATGGCTATGTTGCTGAACTCCCACGTAGTCGACCGCAGTTCGCGTCCTGGACCCGGTGGTTTAAAACTCATGCCGGGCGCATGTGCGTGCATGCCCAAGATCCCGAGAGGAGAATGGAGGAGAAGGGATTGTGGCGTGACTATCCCCTGGGGGGGGTGATTTCTCGCTTTCTGTCTCTCTGTCTCTCTCTGTCTGTCTGGCAAGCGCACATGCCCTATAGCAAAAAAACCTCTCCAAAATAAATAAATAAATAAATAAAAAGTAAGTGGTAGACAAAAAGTGAAAAATTAATATGTTTTTATTTGTAATCATGCAAATGGAGTATTCAACTATATCTTCATTCAATTATTGGCAACATAATTATGTATGTTAACATGGGTTATTTTATTTCATTCATTTATGTTTTTAATTTTCCAGAGAAAGAGAAAGAGAAAAAGCACCCACCCATGGGGAATAGCCACACTACAATTCCTTCTCCTCCATTTCTCCTTTCAGGATTTTGGCCACGCATGCGCATATGCCCAGATTGCTTCTCAAGTGACTTGGCCGAGGACTTGAATCATACAGTAGGCCATGTAGGATCCAACCACCTCAACCACCAGGCCTCATATGTGTCATTTTAAACAAGAACTATCAAGCAACATTTTGTATTTACTATATTATTAATTTGATATAATTACTAGCATAAAGTGGTAAATACTCAAACACATAAATTTTAGATTAAACATGGTTCCAGGAATTGGGAATTTTGAATCCTTCCAGATAATCTAATCTCCTTTTTACACAGGAGAAGTGCATTTTTTTTTTAAATACTAAACACTATTTACTCTTTTGGAAAGATACATCCACTCTCAGGGATTGATATCCCATCTATACACTAAAGTAATCCAGATCCATATCTTCAGTGCAAATTTAGTTCTCAAATCTGTCAGAAAAATCTGCTCAAGCACCTTCTAAACTGGGATATTTTACAAAAAGCCTTTAACTCAACAACCTTCAGCATAATCATATTATCTTCCCCACCCACCCACCACATTTACACTCTTACTGTTCACCAGTGACCCAACCCAAAAGTCTAGGAATCATTCTTGATTCTCTTTTCCTCACTTTCCATGTTTAATTACTATGATCAATATTGTAATTCTCTTTTCTTTTCTTTTCTTTTTAAGATTTTTGCCACAAGGTACATACCCTGTGTGACAGTGAGAGGGAAAGCAAGAAATCATCCCCCAGGAGGATGGCCATGCTGCAATCTCTTTTCCTCCATTCTCTTTCTGGGATTTGGGGCATTCATGCACACATGCTTAGTTTGATTTTCACATCGCTAGATCTGGGACTCAGTCAGCATTTGGCCATAATCTGTAGGATACTAGTCCTTTGGAATTTATTTAATATTGATTTGTGACCTAGAATTTAATAGTTTTTATAATCCAACACCTTCACCACCACACCAAATACTGACCCTATCTGTTATCTAAAAGTTCTTCCTAGCTTGGATGAGAGTTGATTCTAGTTAGCCCTGGGAAGTTCTAGATTTCACCTGTTTAACTATGGATTGCACTCCTTTACAAAGAGTCCCAACATGAAGACAAAATATACCATTTTTTCCCTCTTTGTCTTTTCCATATCCAATAACACTGCAAGTTTTAAAATCCTAGTCATTTCGTCATGGTTTTATCAAATACCCTCTGATAAAATATCCAAGTCTCCAATCCCTTCCGCTTCAATTCAGAATAACATTGTAACCATAATGGTCTTCCTAAAATGCAAATTTGACATTATACTCCCTTGCTTAAAACTTCAAAGAGTTTAACATTTCTCTCAAGCCAGAAAGACAAAATCCAAACTCTTAAGGCAGATCTTAATAAATGTTTCTCATATTAAATCACTTTCGCCTTTCTATAATAAACTTATTATATTTTATGTTATATTTTATTTAAAAATTAATTAATCCTTTTTAAAATTTACATTTATTGCTGTATATCTTTACAATGTACAACATGGTTTTTCCCAGCATGAGTATAGGGCATTTATTTTAAGTAACTATTATATTGAGCTTCTATTCAGAATTGTTGAAGTTGTATTCACAAATGAAGTAGGCCTCGAACTCTTCCACTTTTGTGTTGTCTGTATCTGTTTTGGGATCAAGATAACACTAGCCTCACAGGATGGATATAAAATGGAGACAGCTGATTTTTAAAAATTTCTGCTGTAGGGTATGTGTGCTCACCAGAGAGAGACAGACAGAGGGAATATTATTTGCTATGGGCACATGTACTCACCAGAGAGACAGTGAAAAATCACCCCCCAGAGGGGATGGGCATGTAACAACCCCTTCTCTATTCTCCTCTCAGGTACGTGGGCATGTGCACACATGTGTCCGGCGTGAGTTTTAAGCCACTGGGTTCGCGACATGAACCACGGTTGACTACATGTTTAGCTGCCTAGTCTGGGACTCAAACTATTGTCAACTATGTGGGAGTTCAGCGATGTAACCATTACACCATCTGCTGGTCCCTACAATGGAATTCTTAAATCATATATTGTAAAATATTTGTTGGTTCTTGATATTTGTAGCTATTACTCTTCCGTATTAGCAGTAATTCATAAATTTGGGCATTTTACTTATTATTACTGTTATTATTTTTACTGTGGTTCATTTCTAAGCATTCTGCCATTGCCTATATACTTTAAAAAGCAAATGTTATTTAATTACATGTTTCTGGGAGACAGATATATGGAATCTTTTAAAGCTATCCATCTTACTGTTTTATGGTCAGATAGTTAATCTGTAGGATACTAATTCTTTGGAATTTATTTAATATTGATTTGTGACCTAGAATTTAATAGTTTTTATAACTGTTTCATTCATTCTTTAAAATAATGTGCAAATAACATGCACTACTCTTTGATGAATATTGAGTTTTTTATCCACTTACTGAATTGACTTTAAATTATATAAAGTATTTAGGTATTAATTTTTCAGTATCTGAGATGTATGTGAAAATGTCTGAAATATATTTCAGATATATATATATATATATAAAATAACAGTTGTTGACTTACTTATTTTTCTTTCAACTGTCAATTATTTGTAAAGAAAATAAAAAGAATATCTGTACAGAAAATTTTTTACTATTTACTCTTCATATATGGAAAAATACACAGTGAGGGGCCAGCAGATGGTGTAGTGCTTACCTTGCAGGACTCTCGCATGGCTGATTGTGCTTTCAGTCCCAGATCCAGCGACTTGAAATTTACGCAGGGCACATGTGCATGCATGCCCAAGATCTCAGGAGAAGGGACTGCAGCATGGCCATCCCCCCAGGTGGTGACGTCTTAATTTCCCTATCGCTGTCTATATCTCTCCCACTCTCTCCCCCCAGCAGGTGCACACATCCTAAAGTGAAAACTTCTTAAAAACAAACAAACAAACAAAAAGTGAGAGCTGACAGCAGTCTACAATTTTCTTGTCCCAGCTTATGCGGTATAACTCTGATCCCCTCTTCAAGATGGTGGTAGTCATTCCCTCAGGTGTTAGAGGTGCTGGTAAAACTGGCCTCTGCTGAAATAGCCACGTACTGGGTTATGCTCCTCAACTCACATCAAATGAATGGTCAGTGTGGATATTTACAGATTAAATTTCTTATCTCAAGGAAAAAAAAAAAAAAAACTCTGAAGAGCCATACCAGCTCCAGTGTTTCCTTTGAACTAAGATCTTTGCTATAACTCTCTTCCTTCACTGAGTCCTGTCTTACTCCTTACAGGTGTTGCATCCTTCACCAAATTATCTGCAAACAAATCTCCACACCAGAATCGAGTTCCCTGAGGGGAACCCAGCTTTAAACCACGGGCTTGCATTTGTGAGAATAGTGGTTTAAAATAAATGTATAAATGTTGAATGGCATGGTAGCTCACTAAGGCACAGCTCAACATCTCTCTCGGGCGATGTCAGTTCCTAAAAAGGCCTTCCTGAAACAGACACATACGAAATAAAAGGCAGCGTCGGAGGACTGAAAAAGACCATTATAAACTACAAGATTTGCAGACCAGGTAGAGAGCTAATATCAAATATGTAAAAGTTGCTGACAAAAATTTGTAAAGGAAATCAAAGTAGAAATGTCTGGTCCTAATCCAATTAACAGTGGTAATGAGGTTTTGTAACAGGGATTAGCAGATGGTGTAGTGATTGTGTCACTTGGACTCCCACGTAACCGACCACAGTTCAAGTCTCCAGACCCAGCTTGAAACCCGTGCTGGGTGCATTTGTATGAGTGCCCAAGATCCCAGGAGGAAGATTGAGGAGAAGGGATTGAAGCATGGCCATCCCCACTGGAGGATGAGTTTTTACTCCCTCCTCTGCTCCCAAACCCCTCACCCTAGTGAGCACATGTGCCCTGAGGCAAAAACCTCTTAAAAAAAAAAAAGATTTTATAACAAAAAAAGCAGCAAGGAAAACTAAATAATAATATATTCGAAGTCAGCAACTTCAAATTGAGGTAGGTTTTTCGTATGGCTAGCTCTTCATTGCCATCTTTCATCTTAAATTTGCCTCCTCAGAGAAGAATCCCCTGACTAGCCAAACAAACGTAAAGTCTTCCTGGGGACAAACAGTGGTGTAGACCCACATGGGAGGGTTGCTGTTTCAAGTCCAGAAGACCTAAAAGTTCCAGGTGTGCTTGTACCCATTTCCAGGCTGGTTGGGGCTCGGGCTGGATGGCAGTATCAGGGTTTCTTGAGGGGTGTTTTATATCTCTCACTGTTCACTCATGAAAGAAATGTTTTTTAAGAAAGGGAGTATCTGCTTTTACTTTCTTACTACCTATTTTTTTAATAGTACTTAGCTGCAATTTTTAGATATTTTCTTATTGGATTACTTTTTCAGCCTGTCATTTCTAAATGGCTGGAACTCCATGAAGGAAGAACTGCTCTCTTTCTTCCTCACTAATCACTATCTCTTAGGTATCTGGGATTAGACTAAGCAGGCACAATGAGGTGAAAATATATATCACAAGGAAAATACAGATATTTGCAATAATGTGCAGTTTAGCTTCAGTCACATGCAATGGAGATTTGAAAATAGCATGCTTTAAAATTCTCTTTATTAGACCTGGAAGCGAAAATCTACTGTCTTATAAGTCATTGCTTTCTACTGAATTTAGGAGTAACTACTAATGTATATTGTCTGACTGGCACTACACTAGGAATTGAGATGAATGTTTTAACCAAGAATTATTTATTGTTAAGAACTTATGATATTTCTGAATAAAGAGAGAGAAATAGGAAACAAACGGAAGATAATAAAGACATAACAATCACATGGACAAGTGACTATGGCATTCATTCAAAGTTGTTGAGGTAAACTTGAGTGCCAAAACAATAAGAGCTGTGGGTCATTGTCTCATTCCAGTGCATAAATTGAAAGGTGAGGAATGGCAAGTTCCCAGATGGCTTTAGTTTGGTTTGGCTCTCCAACACAAATACTGCACTCTTAAAGGGAAAATGATATTTCAGCATTTCTGTTCCCGTGAAAAGAAAAATGAAGAACTGTAAATCTTTGAAAAGGAAGTTCATTTCACCAAGCTTTTAAGTTCAGTACCAAAAGGGCAAAAATAAATCCATTAATGTTTGAAAAAACACTTATGAATATTTCAATTTCTAGGAAATGGCACAGAATTTAAGGTTTTTTTTTAAGTTTTCCTTAAGGTTTTCTCCTTAAATAATTATTTTAACGCAATAACTTTTCTTTTTAAAAGCACGTTACTGAAAAACAGTAGCCATAGCATATAAATTATGACTCTCTCTTTTGAGCTGCCAACTTCAAATTCATAAATTATCCAAGTTTTCTAAAGAGTACACTGGAAGATCTTTCCCAAAATAGTCTAAGGTACATGTAGCTTACTACTAAAGTTTATCAATAAATGCCCTGTTTATTCATGTATCAAGATGGCCTAATTCTTCATGAAGAAGTACACAGGTATACAAAATAATTTCATATGGTTACATATATGAACTCATATGAACTTTGATACTGTTTTTAAAATTTTAGAAATCTATTCTTCGATGAAGGCTAAATAGTTACTTTTGTATTGCAATGTATATGCTGAATCTTTTTTGCATGTATCTAAAAGATTTAGGTAGTTTTTAGGATAATTTATTTCCTTTAATTTTGTTGATTTGATTAATTCATTCTAACGTTAAATGTCAAAAATATCTGTTATTGGGACCAGCAGTTAGCGTAATGGCTATGTCGCTGAACTCCCATGTAGTCGACTGCGGTTCAAGTCCCAGACCCGATGGCTTAAACTCACGCCGGGTGCGTGTGCATGCATGCCCAAGATCTCGAGAGGAGAATGGAGGAGAAGGGATTGCGGCGTGGCCATCCCCTCTGGGGGGGTGATTTCTCGCTTTCTATCTCTCTGTCTCTCTCTGTCTTTCTGTTGAGCACACGCGCTCAATAAGAAAAAACTCTCCAAAAAAAAAAAAAAAAAA
>NW_006207163.1:2447163-2501382 GCF_000334495.1 Tupaia belangeri chinensis
CCTTTCTGTCTCTCTGTCTCTCTCTCTCTGTCTGGCGAGTGCACATGCCCTATAGCAAAAACCTCTCAAAAAAAAAAAAAAAAGAAAAGAAAAAAATCTGTTATTTATTAAATGTGTAGGAATGTTTTTAATTGAAGGGATACATTTGAATGATTATCTCTCACATATTCAGAGATGTGTATGTTTAATCTAGGGATAACTGCACCAATTTTTCCTCTGAGCTAGCATACAAAAATGCAACTTGTGATAAATATGCCCTAACAAGAAAAGCTGTGCTACTTAAAGCCAAGGGTCTTTTCTGTGTTGATGAGTTTTGCTATTTTTGAGATGATATTCATGCATCCCTCTTCCAGCATCTATAAGTTTCTTTTTTTAAATTTATTCCTCTTTATTTTTGTATAGTATTTTTATTGTATGAATATATCATAATTTGTTTATCTATATACCTGTTGAGACATCTGTGTTGTTTCCAGTTTGCACCTACTACAAATAAAGCTGCTAAGAACATTTATATACAATTCTTTGTGGGAATATATACTTTCATTTTGCTTGGGTAAATACTTAAAGGTTAACAGCTACATCATATGGTAAGTACATATTTAACTTTTTTATGATTATTTATTATTATTTACACATTCAATCATTATGCATCATTTAGATTGTAAAGAGATTTTACCCAACATAATATATGTCACACAACAGGCAAGTTGAGAATGCTATATACGACATCAACAGGCAACAAACTCTATCTGTGTCCCACAAATGTCTGTCTTCTCCATTTTTTCCAAAATTTCCCTTCCTACACTCTTCTCCTCTCCCACTTCCACTTTGTCCCCTGTGTCCATAACAATTTTCAGTGCTTTTATGTCCTCCAGTCGTTCGGTCTCTAAGCTTCTACCCACTCAGGTGATCATCAAGTACCAGTTTCCCTACAAAAAAGAGCAGGCCAAAGTGGTATCTGTCGAACACAATGAAGCTTATACAAAACTAAAAGAAATTATTAAAAAAAAGAATTATCAAAGAGACTATCAACGACTCATGCTTCAATATTTATTTGCTTTCTGTGTTTAAATGCATGCTATGGGGACCAGCAGTTAGTGTAATGGCTATGTTGCTGAACTCCCATGTAGTCGATCGTGGTTCGAGTCCCGGACCCGGTGGCTTAAACTCATGCTGGGCACGTGTGTGTGTGTGCCCAAGATCCCAAGATGAGAATGGAGGAGAAGGGATTGGGTCATGCCCATCCCCCAGGGGGTGATTTCTCACTTTCTGTCTCTGTGTGTCTCTCTGGCGAGCGCATGTGCCCTATAGCAAAAATCTCTCCAAAAAAAAAATAAAGATAAAATAATAAAAAAATAATAAATACATGCTATGCGAAAATCTAATCATTTTGTAACTTTTATGGCATAGTCACATCAGGTCAGAAAAAAGCTGAAATAAGAATTTCCACACACTGCACAATCATTAGAAAACCAGCCCTATGCTTGACTTTTTCTCAGCAGGGCAGTGAGGTAAGCACAATTATACAAAGACCAGAAAATCTAAGTAAGTGACAGAGTCCTACAAACCTAGAGGAAAAAAAACGAGCCAGAAATATAAATTTGGAAGCTATCCTGGTTCTTGCATCCCATCAAACCCCTTTCCTTGCTACACACACACACACACACACACACACACACACAAACACACACACAAATCATCTGCTAACAGCTTATCCAGAAAAATCTATCTTCCTTACATACAAATATTTAACATTTTTTAAAAATCATACAATGTTATAAGAAAAGGTTAGAGTTACAAATCTATCATAAATGTGAGAAAAACTTGCTAAAAATTTCATGAGGAAAAAAGTCATGAAACATCCTAAAATTATATTCCAACATTATAATACTAATACCACCACCAATAACAAAAAAAAAATTAAAAACTTCATGTAGCAACCACAAATGTAAATACAATAACTCTAACAATACATGGCTGTACAGTCTGCAGTAGGTAACAAGCATATGACAGGATAAAATGAAACTGGAAAAACTCAGAAAGGAAATAGAAATAAATAGTAAAGCAATTTCAGAAATAACAGCTTAAATTACTGTAATCCAAAGAATAGACACTGAAGACAAAATGATAAACATAAAAGACAGGAAAAGGTGATTCACTGTACATATCATTGAAATTCTTGAAAAGGAAATTTAAACAATGAGACAAAATAAAATATCAAATATGTAATTGAAAAAAAGTTTTGAAATACAAGAAATTTATTACTTCCATATATTGAGAGGCCACATCGTATGCCAAGGAAAAATTTACTCAGAACAAGACATTTCTTTGTAAACTTATTGGACTTCCAAATGCAAAAATCCGATTCCCCCCCCCCAAAAAAAATGGCAATTGTAAGTGACATAAACTGGCATCAGACTTTCACTCAATTTTCCACTTAAATCTTCATCACATTCCTTCAAACCTCATTCAGTTATAAAAGGTGTTCTAGTCCGTTCTGTTTGAGTACTTACTGAATACCTGAAACAGGGTGATGTATACGGGTTTATTTAGTTCACACTTAGACTCCAAGGGCTCCCATCTGGTGAGGGTCTTTTTGCTGGTGAATAACATGGCAAGACAGAGCAAGTGCAGAGCATGCGTCTGTGTCTCTATGACTCTTTATAAACCCACAAGTATTCATTCACAGGGGCCCTACCTTGAACCTAATCTTCTCCCAAAGACCCCTTCTCAACACCATAATCAGAATATTTACACCCTCTTCAAGCTATTACAATGATTCACCATATTCAACAAGTGAATTTTGATAGAATATATTAAAACAGTAGGAAAGGGTAAAGACTACTGGTTGTGAACCTGCAGAAACTCAGAAAACAGCTTTGACAGAATCCTCTATGAAGAACCAACCAATGAAAAGATATTGAATGATAAAGTGGGGAGATTAAGGTCTCTGTATTGACTGACATGCATGGCATTCCCTTTTGAAAAAGCAAGGTAATACTCTGTGAAGTTATATGCAATCCAATATAATCACAGGTGGCGTGGAGGTTAAGGGTGCTGGACTCCCACATGACTGATTGTGGTTCGAGTCCTGGCCTTGCTAGCTTGCTTTCTCACTTTCCCTCTCTCTCTTTCTCTGTCTCTCTGATCAAACTAGAAAATAATAATAATAATAAATAAATAAAGTTAAATACAATTATTTTTTAAAAAGAGGGGGTTATAATGATAGAAGAAATTGAATGCTATGTACTTTGCCATACACAAATTGTACAATGGCAAACTTTCAAGAAGTATAAGTGGATAGACAGATTAATATGAAAATAAATTTAGGTGATATATATATATATATATATATATATATATATCCTCAAATCTACCCACAAGAAAATAAATTAGAAGAATAAAGAGGTATATGAAATAAAAGAGGAGTAAAGCTCTCAGTGTTTGTAAGTGCAATTTTTAATTAGCTGGATTATTCCAAACGATGAACTGAAAATATGTTCAAATAACAATACAATTCAGTAGTATAGTGATTTTAAAATAATACAGAGGTATATAGTCATCGTAAAAGCAAGAACCAAAAGATACAATGAAAGATAAACCTGAATACGATATCAACAGCAAAGACAACATTAAGAAATTCAGTATAATTACAATAAAGATGGTCCACAGGTTTTATCTTATGTTCCACTCTGGAAGAAATATAAATAGATAGATAGATAGATAATTAAGTTTAATTTTATAAAATACAAACAATAATAGTAAAACTCTAAAAAAAAAAATTGTAGGGAGACTAGTCCTACCAAACAGTCAATTGGAAACACAATACGAAGCGTTAATAATTACTATACTACAATATCAGAGCACAAATATTAAGACAGATCAAAGAACACAAGTGAAAGATCACTCAACTACACGCACTTATTTTGTATAATGAAGACTACATCTTAAATCATGAACAAATTCTAGCTTTTAAACTCAGTATTGGGACAACTGAGTAGTCATCTAGAAAAAGATCAAGTTTTGGAGGCTAGCAGGTGGCGTAGTGATTACAACACTGGACTTCCACATGGTTGATGGCAGTTTGAGTCTCGGACTAGAGGCTTGATAATCACACAAAGCACATGTATGTGCATGTCTGAAGTCCTGAGAGGAAAATGGAAGGGATTACAGTGTGGTCATCCCCTCTGGTTGGTGATTTCTTATTTTCCCTCTTTCTGGATCTCTCCAGTAAGAGAACACCATTTTGGCCTATGGCAAAACCCTAAGGCAAAAGAAAGAAGAAAGGTAAAATTTGATCCATGCCATATGCTTTATGTTCAGATAAATTCCAAAGGAGTTTCGATCTTCAGCTGTTAAAAATACAACTAAAGTGGGACCAGCAGTTAGCATAATGACTGTGTTGCTGAACTCCCATGTAGTCGACAGCAGTTTGAGTCTCGGACCCGAGGGATTAAACTCACTCCAGGCGCGTGTGCGTGCGTGCCCAAGATCCCAAGAGGAGAATGGAGGAGAAGGGATTGCCACATGGTCAACCCCCCTGGGGGGTGATTTCTCACTTTCTATCTCTCTCTCTGTCTTTCTGGCAAGCGCACGCACTCTATAGCAAAAATCTCTCCAAAAAAAATTTTTTTTAAAGAAATAAATAAATCTAAAGTATTAGAAAAAAATGTAGGTGAACTACAATTTTCTATTAGAAGAAAAAGAATCTTCTATTATATCATCAATGTTCTAAATTATAAGAGCTGTACAATAATTATTCTAAATTTAGGCATATAAAACATTCATTTTCTGTATTCATGGTCTCTGTGGGTAAGAAATATAGACACAGTACAGCAAAGAAAGCTTTATAATATTTAGAACTATCTCTTGAAGACCTGACAGCTGATATCTGAGATAATCTAAAGGGTTCTTTAGTCCCACGTTAAGAAATCTGTTGCATATACATACTTATTCAATAAAATATTATGCAGCTTGGAAAAGGAATAAAGAAGCCCTGCATATACTAATGTGGAAAGAAATCCTGTACATATTTGTATATAAGTATGAAACAATGTACATAGTATTCTACTTTTATGTGTAAGAAAGGTGGATAAATTATAAACATGTGTCTGTGTGTTTGTGTGTGTATATATATCTATATATCTATATATAGATATATATATGGTTGTCAGAAAAATCATGACTTCTTTTTCTGTTTTTACATTTAAATAGTGATAATATATACAATGATCTAAAAATGTGTCTAATCATGAGAGTGGTAGACAAAAACAGGAATGGAAGAGAAAGTCTAAATGTAATACTTTCACATGATTAATGTAAAATGTTTAATGATTTTTAATGTTTAATGATTCTAAAACTATATAAGCTAGTTATTCAAGACATTAAAGTTCAAGAACACTGAGAGTACTATAAGAATTTTCTACCATAAATTCTATGGAATTTAAGCATGGGGGGGCAGCAGGTGGCATGGTGGTTAAGGGCGCTGGACTCTCACATGACCAACTGCGGTTCAGGTCCTAGTCCTGGCAGCTTGCTTTCTCACTTTCCCGTTCTCTCTGTCTTTATGTATCCCCTTCTGGTAAAATAAAAATGAATAATTAAAGTTAAATAAAATAATTATTTAAGAGAAGAATTTTGGGGAAAATGTTCTCTATATACAAATAATTCTCTATTAATAAAAGACTAATTAAATTTAAGCATTCTTATTTCCAGCATTTCCAGATAATTTTGTACACTAGATATGATTGTTAGTAGCCAATTCATTGTTAATATTTAATAGCATTTGCAAAATATATCCAAATTTACTTCTCTCTTTCCTTCCTTTTATGTCATTCTTTCTTTCTAAAAGTATCTATTAATATTTTAAGAAACAAGGTTTAAGATAGTCTATTCTATATTTTAAAATGTCATGTTGATAAATTGTTCAACCAGGCAGCAACCTTGGAATGATAAATTTTTGTGGTTATTTTCTTAAATTGAAGATTAAATATTGTGGTATTCCTTCAACAGGTCCTCAGTAGAATTTTATAATCCATCCAATGAAAACAACAGGTCATTTTTAAAGCTCCTAGTCTAGAAATAAATTAGCTTCCTATGAAGCTATGTCTGAGGCTGATGCTGACTGTAGGGGCCCTCAATTCTTCTCCATGGGTCTCTCTCCTTGTGGTAGTTTGGGCTTCCTCGCAGCATAATGGCTAGCTTTCCCAGAGCTTGAGGTTCTAAAGGAATGAATCAAGTGGGAGCGCTATCATTTTAAGGATCTACCTTTAGAAGTCATATAGTATCACTTCATTAGTCTCTGAGCCAAGCCATGTGTAGCACAACAGAGTTTCTGGAAAACTAACAATGTCAGCATCTGGATTTTTCTTCTTGACAAACTGTTTTAGCTTTCTAGAAAGAATGCACCATAGTAACTCTTTCACAAAGGTCTGTTCCCTTATATATATAAGGAGACGTTGTAAATGCATAGGTATAGTCTACCTTAGGCTAACCTGGCCAGGGACAGTTTATGAAAAAACATGTGAACCAGACCTTGAACTATTATAAAGAATGAATGTTTTGGAACTATCATTCCAACAAAAATTTATGAGAACTCTGGGAAGCACGGTTATAATTTAATTAAGGTGACACAGTCACTACCCTTTCTAGGCTCTCTATTGAGAATTTCATTGGTGGTTCTTTTTTATTTTTCTTTCCTTGAACTAGTGCCATCTGTCTCATTTACTGTAGCTTCATACTAAATTCTTCTTAAGTGTCTTAATTGATCTTGGGTATTCACTCTAACAAAAATTTTATCAAATTTCATAAAAACTCTGTGGTATTTTGATTAAAATTGCTTTTAATCAGACCAGCCATGGTAATAAAATGCTTTGTGGTCTTGAACTCACTTGAGAAGGCACTGGATTCATATCCTAAGGCCTTCTCATACACATCATGCACACATGTGTGCCTATAATCCAGGCTGGCTGAGGCCGGAAAGAAGATCCTGTTCAGGGTGCCTCTCTCTCTCTGTCTCTCTCTTTCTCTATCTCATGGAAGAAATAAACTTTAAAAAGCATTAGTTGAAGGGCCGGCAGGTGGCGTGGTGGTTATAGGTGATAGACTCCCACATGGTTGACCACAGTTCAAATCCTGAAACTGGTGACTTGCTTTCTCATATTCTCTCTCTCTCTGACTGGCTGATCAAACTGAATAATAATAATAATAATAATAATAAAGTTAAATAAATAAATTTTTAAAATATATTAATTGAACATTAAAAAACTGCTTTTAATCAATAATTCATGAGGGAAAATTGCATATTATTTCACATTATCTTCTTACATATATATTAATAAAGTTTAAATTTTTTCATTGTACAAGTCTTGCACAGCATATTGGATTTGTCTAAATACTTCATATCCCCTGAGTATAATGCAAGTAGTATTTTATATTTAAGGTTCCAACTATTTTGCTGAAGATCTTTATTCATTATTTCTACATTCAGCCCTTCCCCTAAAATTTCATATTCCCTAAATTTTTCCTGTATTTTTAGAATTTTCTAAATATTAATAAATAGTCCCATCATGTGCAAATAAGATAGTTATCTTCCTTTCCAATGCTAGTCATATGTGTCCATAAAACACAAAATGCCCATATAACTCTTAAAAAATCATAATTAGTCATTAGTGCTTTCCCTCCCTATTTTTCTTCTAAATGTCCTTCCTCAGACCCTCCTTTATCACACACACTATATCTGGTATTTACATCTATATGTTGTATTTCTATATCCTTTAGTCAATTATTTTCAGTCATAGAGTGCGGACACTCAGTATATATTAAGTGGGGACATAGCCTCTCCTTCATAGCCTGGTTTGCTTCACTCAGCAGTAAATCTTCCATATTCATCCACTTCCTGTCAAAAGCCAGGGTTTTGTTGTTTTTTATAGCTAAATAGTATTACGTTGAGTATATGTGCCACAGTTTTTCTATCCATTCACCTGTTTGTGGGCATTTGGGTTGTTTCCATGACTTAGCAATTGTGAATAGTGCTGCAATAAACATGGATGTGCAAGCACTTTTCTGATGAAGTATTCTTCTGTCCTTAGGTAAATAATAATATGATTAAATGTATAAAAGAAAATAAAATGAAAAAATAAAAAATAAAAATTGCAAAAAAAAAGAAAAATAGAGGTATGGAGACAGCCCATGGCATGGTGATTAATGTGACTGAATCTCACATGACCCAAATTTTGACTTGAATCCTTAACTGGATGACTTGGAAAATACACCAGGAGTTTGTATATTGTACAAAATAATGATAAGGGGAAAATATAGTGTGGAAGGGATTGTGGCATGACTATTTCACAGAGGTGGTGATGTCTCAAGTTCTTTCTTTCTCTGGGTATCTCTCTCTAGTCATTGAATGTGCCTCCCAGCAGTTGTTTTACATGAGTAATATGGAGCCAGCACGTGGCATGGTGGCTAAGGGTGCTGGACTCCACATGGTTGACTGTGGTTCAAGTCTTGGACTGGGTGGCTTGTTTTCTCACTTTCACTTTCTCTGGTTGAATTAAAAATAATAATAATAATATAATAATCTGGAAAAAAGACTATTTGATGATTATGATGGAGATTTTAATGTCTTTGTATTGGCTGATATGCATGGCATTCCTTCTGGAAAAAGAAATGTAATACACTGTAAAGTTATATGTGATTCAATGTAATATAAACAAGATTATGATAATTATGATATTATAAATAAAATTAATAATAATAAAAAATCATAATTAGTGATTATTTCTTCTTTCACATGTATTATATCATTCAGTATTTTTTTTTTTTGGAGAGGTTTTTGCCATAGGGCGTGTGCATTCAGCAGGCAGACAGAGAGAGACAGAGAGACAGAAAGCGAGAAATCACCCCCCAGGGGGGATGGCCATGCCGCAATCCCTTCTCCTCCATTCTCCTCTTGGGATCTTGGGCACACATGCACACGCGCCCAGCATGACTTTTAAGCCACTGGGTCCAGGACTCAAACTGCAGTCAACTACATGGGAGTCCAGACACATAGCCATTACGCTAACTGCTGGTCCCATATCATTCAGTATTTACAACAGTTATGCATAGTTCATGCTTTTATGTTTGTTACTATTTTTATTTATCTATTTAATTCCCCATTGCATAATAAAACACTTGAAGTGTCTCCCCCAACATTGTTATTGTTATTCATTAAAGGAGGACTCTACATTGTAAAATCAACCTACTTTAAGTAACAAAATAAATAAATAAATAAATAAACAAATAGTCTTTGACATGGGACACTCCAGAAGCAGATTGAAACTGTCCAGAAGAAAAATGCTTTGTCAATGTCAGAAAGCTAAGGCTGTCCCTTTTTCTGTCTCTCCCCTTCCCTTTTATCATTAATCTTCTTTCTCTCTATTTCTTTTCTTGCCTTCTATCAGTCAGCTTTTCTCTGTTGAATATATTCTCAGGATGGTGAAATGATGGCCCACAAAAATTTAAATTTGCATTGCCCTAATAACATAATTTCTCTTTCTTTAGTTCAAAGAAAAAAGTAAAAACATGAAGCTCAGTGTCTTGGTTTAATATTCAGTATATATTCACATCTTTGACCTAGTCACTGCAAGTATCTTGATTATAGATATACTTAGATCTTAAAGTCTGTGCCCATGTGAAGTGAATGAAGTTGAGAGATTTTAATTTGCAGTTCACTGTCTCCACTGGAAATGGGACCACACAGAAACCCAAGCCAACCAGCTGTTGCCTTACCCCTGCCTTTCCTTATCTGCACTCACTCATTGAGGTAATTGAGGGGACTTCAGAGATAGACGCTGT
Source organism: Tupaia belangeri chinensis (assembly GCF_000334495.1). Taxonomy (NCBI): domain Eukaryota; kingdom Metazoa; phylum Chordata; class Mammalia; order Scandentia; family Tupaiidae; genus Tupaia; species Tupaia belangeri. Next base: position 2,457,004 of record NW_006207163.1, read on the forward strand.
CCCTGCATCCCAGCTGCTAAACATAATCCTAATTAACCCTCCAGAAATTAGGACATGGCAACCTACTTGATAGATTACTTCTATTGACCCATCACCTATGCTCCTTCATGAGGTACAAAACTAGAAATCTGAAGAAGTTTCATCCACCCAATCAAACATAACTTTTTTATGACTATTTCAATATTAATTGGAAGATTCGTCCTGCATTAGTTTCTGAGCCCAGTCATGCTTAGTATGGGATCATTCCTCTCACTCAGGTACTGAGGCGACAGATCTCCTTATCATAGCAAAAAATCAAGTTATGGCATTCAGGATATTTCTTTTTAATTATTCAAACTGGGTATCTTTCAAACAAAGTCTTTTCTCAAACTTACATACTATTGTTTTAAATTCCTGCCTTAATACTAATCAATATGTGATGCAGTATGACATGGTGGGAAGAGTTTTGGCTTAAATCCATGCTGACTATTTTCTACAAAAGAGAAACAGGTCAGGAGCTTTTTAAATTCTCTGAATCTCTTATTTTTTCACTGATAAATCTGCATAATAGTACTGTTCTCACAAAGTTAAAGATGAAAGTTACATAAATAGTAAGTATACGTAACTAAAGAGAAGTCTTGATTATTTTTGTTTTGACTACTCAATATGTTACAGCATTGTGGAAAGATATTATAAAGATATACCAGAGGGAATAACTCAGTTAAGTTTGTAATTTAGGAAATAACTAAAGCACAAACAGAAACAAACTTAAAATTTTAATATAGAAACTGAATAACGAAAATGTAATTATTTCAAAGACATAGTAATTATTTATCATTTGAGTACTATGTAGAAAGGGTAATTTGGTCATCCCAAATTAGTATTTATAATTAAGGTAACTATGCATAAGTCTTTATTCATTTAGAAGTAAACGGTCTTGGCTTCTAAATCTATGGAAAATGGATTTTTCAATCTCGGCGAATAATTCACCACAAAAGAAAAATACATAATTCTGCTTTCAAAAAGTCCTAATTAATTTTCAAACCTCATAAAATGTAGTATCTTGGTCAGTGTTCTGGATTGTTGCTCTGATCTGAGTATAATTTTATGATCATGTCCAAATTTACAGTGAAGTAAATTGAAGTTGAATAAACTGACAATTATTCCCAGAATGATTTGGAACTGATACTTAGACTGATGGAATTTAAGATCTCTTTGCTACAGCTGGAACATGTCCAAGGAACAAACTCAGAAGATACTATTATTATTGAATCCCAGTCTTTCCAAAACAGGTAGTCATGAGTGCAAAGTTTCCACCATTGCTTTTGTTTTCTCAAAAGATTAATTATCGATTAAATGCCAAGTAACCAGAATAAAACAGGGACTGGGGGTCTTGACATATACCTCGTCTAGTCAGAGAGTCTCCTGTGTTGTTCTGGGTACTCTAAAGAAGAGAGAGGTATTGGATATTTGCCCCTTAATGATGAGCTCAACAGTCACTAAAGTTCTTTTTTGGATTCTTAAGCAGAATTCTATAGAAAGGGCCTATCATAAATCCTTAGTTCTCTAAGAAAACCAAAAGTAGCTTCTAATTGGTGTCATCCAGTGGTAAAAAATTAACCAAAGGGGGTATTTAGATAGAAAAGTGTTGCATTAAACTTAGGAACTTCCTGTAACAAATCGTGTAAGATTTTTCTAAATGGATTATGGAGTTCAAACTTAACAGACATTTATGAGAACATATAGCTCACCCCCTCCCATTAATGAAAGTTTTGCAAATTAAATGCTTTAAATGCATACAGAATAAAGCACCATTTGCTCTCCTTATTGTCTGTTCAGCACTCTATTTAGTGAGTATAATTTGATAGCCATGATATTTTTCAGCCTTACATTACATTTCAGTTCTAAATAAACTGGCATTCATTCATTATTTTAATAAAGATTTGTAGGCTTAAACCAAGCACTGAAAACACAAGGATGTATAAGACATTATTCTTCTTTGCATGCCAGTGAAGAAGAACATGCAAGCCAGCAGATTACTGGGTAGAAGTCTTTAGGATCACTCAAGTGGCTGAACAAAGCATAAACTAAAAAGAGTAAGAGAGCACTGAGCTGTCTATAGCTAAATAATCCAAGATGGTGATCACAAAGTCCCAGAAGGCAATAGCAATGTGTCAGATAAAAGCACTTAAAAGTAATAATGATGATAACCAGTAGGTAACACTTACTGGGTGCTCACTTTTTGCCAGATATAGTCTGAAAACTTTACACATATTTAAAACCTTTAGGAGCAAGCAGGTGACATGGTGGTGTTAAAGTGCTGGGCTTCCAGATGGTGGTTCGAGTCTCAGACCAGGAAGCTTGCTTTCTCACTGGCGCCAGCAGGTGGTGTAGTGGTTGTGGCGTTGGACTCCCATGTGGCCTACTGTGGTTCAAGTCTCGGACCCAGTGGCTTGGAAATCACACCAGGCATGTGTGCATGCATATCCAAAATACCAAGAGGAGAATGGAGGAAAAAGAATTGCAGCGTGGCCATTCCTTCTGGGGGCAGGGAAAGGTGACTGGGTGATTTCTCACTTTTCCTCTCTCTCTGTTTCTCTCTGAGTCTCCAGTGAGCACACGTACACTATAGGGAAAAAAATTAAAAAGAAAGAAAAGAAAGAAAGAAAGAAAGAAAGAAAGAAAGAAAGAAAGAAAGAAAGAAAAAAGAAAGAAAGAAGAAAGAGAGAAAGAAAGAAAGAAGGAAGAAAGAAAGAAAGAAGAAAGAAAAAGAAAAAAAAACTCTCTTTAAAAAAAAAAAAAACATTTTAATGTGAAGAACAACCCCAGGAGTCATTTTATTATTATCACCATTTTACAGATAAAAAATTAAAGCAGTAAATAAACAATGTCTTTCCCAAGGTCAAACTGACCAAAAGCAGGAGACTTATAGAACTGGAATTTAAACTCAGACATGGATTCCAGAGTCTGCTTTCAAAATTGAGAAACCATGCAAAATAAGGAATAGCACGTGTCTCAGATTTTTCTCCTTGATGACTGAATAGATGGTATGCTCATATGAAAAACAATAAACATTAGAGAAAAAGAAACATTTTGGGGGAGGAGATCATTAAAATTGACTTCTGTTCATATTAAATTTGTGGGTCTTGAGAAAAATCTAAATGGATTAGGTTGTTGTTAGAAATAAAAATCTGGACATGAGAGAGAGTTGAAAATTAGAGGTTGATGTTTGGAGAGTACTAAATCATAAACACACTCAAGAAGTAGAGTCTGAAGTTATCTCAGACTGGAACTGTTTTGTAGATCAAGACTGAGTGTCGAGGCCAGCAGGTGGCATGGTGGTTAAGGGTATTGGACTCCCACATGGCCGATTGCAGTTCGAGTCCTGGACCTGGCAGCTTGCTTTCTCATTTTTTCTTTCTCTCTCTCACTTTCTCACTCTGTCCCTCTCTGGTCAAATTTAAATAAATAAACAAATAAAATAAAATAAAATAATTTTTTTAAAATACTGAGTGTGTAGGTAAAGGAAGATGAGCTAGCAAAGAATTCTGAATAAAAATGGCCAGAGAAGAGAAGAAAAATAATTCAAATGCTCACAGGGAGGGAAATTCAGGGAGAATATATATCAGTATAAATCAAGGGGAAAAAAAAGAATAGAAAGTGATAATTCGGTACAGTAAGAAGTCTTAACATGAACAGTTTCAGTGAAAAGCAGGACAAAATTCTAATTTTTATTTAGTAAAATGGCAATCATAAAATCTGACTAAGTGGGACCAGCAGTTAGCGTAATGGCTATGTCACTGAACTCCCATGTAGTTGACCGTGGTTCGCGTCCTGGACCCGGTGGCTTAAAACTCATGCCGGGTGCGTGTGTGTGCATGCCCAAGATCCCAAGAGGAGAAGGGATTGTGGCATGGCCATACCTCCTGGGGGGTGATTTCTCACTTTCTGTCTCTCTTTCTCTCTCTATCTGTCTGACGAGTGTATCCCTATAACAAAAACCCCTCAAAAAAAAAAAAATCTGATTAAGTAAGTAAATTCTTAAAATGGAACAGAAAACAAACTAATGTGCTTTAAAAGATTTTAAAGAAGTAAATAAGGGATGTGGGAAATTTCTGCACCTTCCTTTTGATTTTGCTGTGAGCTTGAAACTTTTCTATAAAACAAAATGTATATTTCAAAAGTAGAACCAGCAAGTTAAGTTACCTTTTGAATGCATAACCTCATGTCCACAAGCCTGTGTTTCTATGCTCATTTTTGCTATTTCTATCAGTACATTGTACCTGTCCTGAATCAAAATATGTAATAAACATCTATATCTAATTATAAAAAGCAGTTAAATGATTAGAAGAGATGATGCTATGAAATTAGAGAAGGCAGTTAAATGATTAGAAGAGATGATGCTATGAAAAACAAAGCAAAACAAAAAACAATGTTGAACTCATAAGAGAAAAGACATGAATAAAGCTCAGCAAGCCAGTTAGGTAATCATTAAAAACACTGAATTCATTCAAACCAGATCATTCTTATTTAGCCTCTCAGCCATAAGGAATTACTGAATGTTAGACATGGGTCGAAACTGAAGAGATAAGAAAACCAAAGCCTTTGGGGCTAAAATAATCTGCCAAAAGTCACGTTGCTTGTATGTAGTGGTAGAATATAAATCAGAACTCATGTCTCTTTGATTCAAAGTTCAGTGTTCTTTTAGCTACACATATTATCCTATATGCTTTCAAATTCTGTAATATAAATCATTTGCACTTGCACCCCAAAATTCCGTATGCTCAAATGAACCACCTACATTCAGTATTCATATATAAATTGATAAGTGAATTGCCGTATTTGGTTATGTAGCCAACCGAATAAATTACTGAATATATTGCAACTCTCTCATTATCATTCTTGCCTGGAGTAGTACAACAATCTGCTAATTGGTGAAACGATTACCTTTGAGAGCAATGTCTGTATCCAAGGCGTGTGTAAAAAGATGAATCAGCATTAGTGATTGTCGTTAGTTTCTGGATATTTTGCCACAGCTCTTATCCTCCAGAAAGTACTGATGAAAGCCTAAGAAAGAATTATGTTCAGATGGGCAGGAATTCCTTTCCTTTAAATGTAAATATGCCACTTTATAGGCCTTACATTTCTTCATAAAGTATAGTTTAAGAAAACTGTTAAATAATCTTTGAAAAAAAATGTGACAAAAATCAGGAAACTCTGATATTTCTAACTTTCGCTCCCAAAGGAAAGAAACTAGAGACCTAATTCAAAACTTAAATGTCTAGATTTTTGAAAAGGTAATATTGCCTTACACTTATAAATATAACCTATGCAGGTATATGAATATGTTAATGTCAAAAGAAAGAAGCAGATATTTTGGACTGTGTATTTTTTTATATGTATGTTCTATCTCAGTAAAAGCTTCCTTTTGCAAAGAGAGATAAGCAGTAACTTATAATTGTTAGCATCAGAGTCTGTATTTTAAGCATTCTTTATATAGTAAATCCCAAATCTTTTTCATTCCTTTGATGCAAGAGAATTTTTAAAAATAAAAGACCCTGGACTTCCTATGTTGTGTAGCTATGGATAAGCATGCTGGCGATTTTGTCATAAAAACAAAAATACTACGTTACATTTAGGTAAACGAAATGGAAGATTTGGGCTGAAAATGTGCTCACTACTGCTAATTTACATATTTGAGACTGATAATAAACATAGAATATGTAAACATAAATCACTTTGGAGGATTAGATTGAATAGTTAGTGAAATTATTGTCAGGAATGACTTGGGAGCAAGCTGAAAAAGAAGAAAATCTGAATTAAGGTAAACTGTAAAAAAGACCAAGTAGGTAAAACTTACAAAGGTCAGTGCTCACGTTTGTAACATATAAGAATCTATATTAGAATCGGGGAGTTAGAATTTCTCAAAGAATCCCGAATTTCACAAATGGCAAATTGAATATTTTTGCTACAGATTAAGCTTCTCTTGTGAAGGAACTATGAAGTTTAATTATTTTTTTATTACTTTCACCCATTTCTATATGACAAGCACTCCATAAATACTTGTTTGGAAAGCAAATGATTGGCACAAACTGTTTCCCTAGAAATAATTTATGTCTCCTTTTAAAATTTTTAATAAAATGTTTCCTGCCATGTAGATGTTGCTTATATATGCTCACTTAATCATGCTGAAGATTCCAAGTTTCTAGAGAAATGTTGATCCACCCCGTGGTGTCATCTTAAATGCATTTAGGAAGATATTCAAGGATGTTCCTCCTCACCTAAATATTTTCACTTCTTTCAAAAGAAAAGGAATGAGGAGAGATCCGTGAAGGGGAAATGAAAAATGTCAGCATGTAGAAGCTACATAGGCGATTCTGCATGTACTCACCTACCACATCCACGTCTAGTGAACTAAGAATAAAATTTCGACTGCTTCCCTTCTCTACTCCAACCTCTCAGAAAAACTAATATTTTCCACTGGGGAACCTCTATTTCATAAGTATCATTGGGTATGCCTTTGGCCCGTTTTAATAGAAAAGATATTTATTTACCAAATATATTGTAAATATATCTCCATGTGAAACAAATCATATAAATGAACTATCAGCTAAAAATTCTTCTATGAGGTCCTTTGAAACCAAAGTCAAATTTGGCCAAAGTACAAAAAGTCTAGTTTTCTTTAACCTAAAAATATGTAGTAGTTGAATTCCACAGAAGGATTTGGCAATGCAGTAATATGTTTTTAACCAGGGCCTAATTTCTTGTTATTACCAGTGGTTTATGGTCAAAGAATTACAGTCAGCACATTGTAAAAAACATTTGGGAGAGTAGCTTACTTAGTGCCAAATCTGAATTGAAATTTCATTCCTGGAAGCCTATCTGCACACATCTCTAAAGGCATCCCAGCTCTGGTACTGTGATAAACAGAAACGACGGAGGAATCAGACAAGGAAAACAATCTGTATTCGTGGTTTGTTTTCAAGCTAGCTTTCTCCCTTACTCGCGTTGACAAACCAACAATCAGAATGAGTGAGTGCCCAGAGAAGGGAGCAAAGTTTATGATCTCTTACAGAGCAGTAAGCTCAAAAATGTAACATTCACCAACTATTTTTAAAGCCTATAATTTGTGTTAGAATGATTCAAAGTGATGGGCCTTTCATACAACTGAGCCTCGATGTTATGCCAGGATTCAGTCTTTCCGTTTCTAAAGGACTCAGGAGGCCAGCCCCCTGCACTGTGGCTTGAGGTATCTTCACTCATTTCTTTTCTAGCGTTTGTAGGCTGAAAACCTTTTAGGAGCCAGGCATTAGGAAATGATACGAAGCCTCTTAGAGTGTGATAAGGATCTGTCATATAAATAAAACCAAAGGGCTAAGAGGGGTGAGGAATGAAAAGGGGACTTGGTCCAGAGTCAAGGACAACTTCCTGGACAAATGGACCTGCATCTTGAAGAGAAAGATGGCATGTTACAAAGTAAATATTCAGTAACGAGCAATTGTTAGTACTATTACTATAATTACTATTCACATGTCCTAATAGACAGTTATGGCATTTCTGGTACCAACTGACAGTCCATTGTACATGAAAGATGGGCACTTTACCGGTACATGTGTTTTTAGAAATTAACGTATAGAAAATGCAGAGCAACAGGTGAGATAAATTCACCTGGAAAATGAGCGGTTTTGTGAAGCTGCCTGGATTGTAGTGAAGTACGCAGTATGTGTGACCTACGCCAATGGTTCTAACAAGGCTACCTGAATTTGATCATAATGTCACAAAGAAGAGGTGTCTGGCTAAATCACTCTAGAGTTCATTCATACCTGGTCTGTGGTCCTCATTCTTCTTACACTGGGAAGTCCCTAATGTATTATAAAAACATGTCAATCATAGATTTAAGAAAAGGAAGCCACAGTTGTAATTCAGAATATTAAATTAAAGGTCAGCAAATATGGCTAAACCCAAGTGGCTGACTGTTTATGTAAATAAACCCTTACTAGGACACAGACATAATCATTTAACTATTGTCTATGGCAGCTTTCACACTAAAAAAGGGAGAGTTGAGGACTGAAGACAGAGAATTTAGGACCTCCGAAGACTTAAACTATTTGCTATCCAACTTTACAAGGTTTTCAGAGCTCCATATTAGATTATTAAAGCAATTCATAACAAGTTTCACATTGTAATGATTCTTTTCCTTCCCTGTAGAGAGAAATAATCGTTAATGTTTTCACTTCTAAAATATTCAGGTTCAAGGGGCCTATTAGAAAATACCATTCATTTGAGTTATTTCATATTTTTGCTATATTAAATTGTTTAGATGTTATAATAATACTTTTCTGTTCTGATAAATGTACTTAACAATTTGCCATTCATAAACCTACTAGAGAATATAATTTTAAATTCTATTTTTTTTTTTTTAGGTTTTTGCCATAGGGCACATGTGCTCACCAGAGAGAGTGAGAAATCCCTCCCCATGGAGGATGGCCATGATGAAATTCCTTCTCCTCCATTCTCCTGGGATTTGGGGCATGCACATATCTGCCAAGTGTGATTTTTTCAAGTCATGCTGGGTCCGGAACTCTAATCACAGTTAGCAATGTGGGAATCCCAGTACCTTACCACCTGCTGGATCCTATATTTAAAATTTTTATAGACTCCATTTGCCCTTTTTATTAGGTTTTTTTTTTTTTTCATTTGGCTTTTGGTGTTTTTTAATATACAGGTTTTTTTTGTTGTTTGTTTGTTTTGTTTTTGTTTTTGCACATGGGGCATGTGCATATTTTGATATGGAGATGGCTACCCACAATCCCTTCTCTAGTCTCATCTTGGTATTTTTTTTTTTTTTTTTTTTTTACATACATGCCCCAGGGGTGATTTTCGAACTGGTGGGCTCAGGATTTAAACTGCAGAGTCGGCCAAGTGAGATCCAGTTCTTTAACTTCCACACCATCTGTTGGCCCATCTTCACCCTATTTTTTTTTTAAGTTTACTTATTTATTTCCAGAGAGAGAGAAAGAGAAGAAAACAGACACCTCCAAAAGTCTTCACGCCACAATAGTCCCCAGGATCCTGCAGCATGCCAGGATCGTGTGTGTAGTTACACTCTGCATGTTCAGATAGACCTGGGACACAAAGCCAGAGTTTACCCACACGGCTTCCAGCACTGCATAGGGGCACCCCTACTGCCTGAGCCGCCATGGTTAGGCCACCTTTTGCCCTATTAAATTCAGTTTTACACTAAAAAACAAATGTGATCTTTATGGTCACATGTGGAAAAAGTGCTTCATGAAATACTTATAACCATTCTAGCTAATATAAATTCAGACCAATTAAGTATGCAGAATAAAAGGATTGGGTCAGCACATGGCACGGTGGTTAATGCGGCTGGATCCTACATGACCAACTGTGTAGTTCAAGTCCCTGACACAGCAGGTGGAGAAATATTCTGGGCATGTGCATGCATGTGTGTATGCCCAAAATCCTGACAGGAGAGAGAAATGGCAGAGAAGAAATTGCAGTGTGACCCTTCCTTGTAGGGAGTGCTTCTCTCTCTCTCTCTCTCTCTCTCTCTCTCTCTCTTTCTGGAGAACATACATACCCAGGTCCACATACCTTCTGATGAAAAAATTAATTAATTAAATAAATTTTAAAAAAAGAAGAAGAAAAGGAAAGGAAAAGAAAGAAGGAAAGGAAAAAGAAAAACAAGAAAAGAGAAGAGAATTATTTGGTTTATAATTTATAGATCTGATCTAGAGTATAGTAGCAACCAATGTAAGCTGATGAATCATTGCTTAAACACCTTCAGTGTACAATCTCAGGATGGGAGAAAGTGTAGTGGTTGAGGGTATGCACTGTGTTTTTTTTTTTTTTTTTTTTCTTTTTTTTTTTTTTTTTTGAGAGATTTTCACTGTAGGGCGCGTGCACTCGCCAGACAGACAGAGAGAGACATAGAGACAGAAAGCGAGAAATCACCCCCCAGGGGGGATGGTCACGCCGCAATCCCTTCTCCTCCATTCTCCTCTCGGGATCTTGGGCACGCACGCACACGCGCCCGGCGTGTTTTAAGCCACCGGGTCCGGGACACGAACCGCGGTCGACTACGTGGGAGTCCAGCGACATAGCCATTACGCTAACTGCTGGTTCCCTGCACTGTGTTTTATAAGAGTTAATAACACTGATAAATGAAAGGCAGAACTCTATTACCTAAGCTCCAGGCTGCCAGGCAGGGCCACGGGTGAGGGGGTTTACACCCTGGGGAAGAATAAGGCCAAGCTGGAGCTGTAGGGAGCGCTAATGCCTGGCAATCAGGTGAGGTTAGCAAGGTTTCCTCAGCTCCTTAGGGACTGGCTCATTTGAATCCCTTCTGCTGCTCCAGGCTAAGTGGTTGCCCCTTTTGTCTGATACTTGGCCCTAGGGTGATTAGGGCTGGTGCTTAGAGGCCTGAAAAGGAAAGTGCTTGGAGTAGGGACAAAGTCAGTTGTTTGAGAAGGGAAACTGACCAGCCTCTAGCTGGTCAAAACTATCAAGAGTTTTTTGGGGTTTTTGTTTGTTTTTTCATAAAACAAAAGCAAACAAAACCTATGATCTGGAGCCAGTTCCCTTGGATTCAAATCTGGTTACAAATACTGGCTAATGATTTGACCCTGAGCAACTCCCTTGATCACCTCTTTTTTTTTTTTTTTGAGAGGTTTTTGCCTTAGGGTGAGTGGGCTCTCAGAGGAGAGAGAAACAGAGACAGTGAAAGGGAAACTGAGAACTCACCCCACCCCCCAGAAGGGATGGCCACACTGCAATCCCTTCTCCTCCCTCTCCTCTCAGAATTTTGGGCACACACACATACATGCCCGGCATGAGTTTCAAGCCACCAGGTTCATGACTCCAACTGCAGTCAGCCGTGTAGGAGTCCAATGATATAACCATTATGCCATCTCCTGGCCCTCCACTTGACCACTTTAAATGGTAGTTTCCAGATCTTTAAAGTAGAAAGAAAAACAACACCTACGATTTTAGGGATTGTTGCACAATGAAATGAGAAATCTGCGTCAAGCGTTGGACACAGCGTCTGGCCAATGATGAGTCCCCCAGGTATGACGTGCATTGGTACTAGGGCCAGTTCTAGTCTTGATACACATATGATAGCCTATCACCCCAGAAAATAATAGTTCTTAAAATGAGCTACAGTGCGCTTTTTGTTATTACTGCTTATGCCTTATTAAACATAGAAATCCAAATATATATAAACTACCTATAATGCTTAGACTCAAATTGTTCTTTTGAAGTTATCCTAATGATCACATTTTGCTCATCACTGGATTGGTTATGTAGTGAATATAAACCAGTAGGCTGTAATTTTGAAAATCACAGTTCAAATAAAATTGGTTTTTATCGATTTTTTTAAAAAGAAAACAGCATTATATAATTTACTTGTCTGCAATAGCCGTAGTAAGCTAGAGTTTAACAATGGCTCATGACATCTTTTAAAACCTAAAATGGAAAGCTATTGATTCGTTCACCTGCTCTTTTGAGACAAGGAGAAAACAAAGAGTAACTGCAAATAAAATTTCATCTGAAGATTCTGAATGCAACATTTGGTTAAATACCTGCACATATAAATTCTTTATAGTTCCGAAATATGCAATAAGGTCACGCATTTTGTTATATTAAAAATAATTTATTGGTATTACAAAGCATTATTTTTCAGAGAAATAAAAGATTCCTAAGTATGAGAAAACGTTGAAGGAGTATTTTGGATATCTTTGTATTTAAATGAGATATTTGATTCTAGTATTCCTACAGTATCTTTTAATTCTTTTAATTGTTACTAGAGGGCATGTGTGCTCTCCAGAGACAGAGAAAGAGAGAGAGAGAGAAAGGAGCAGCCCCTGGAGTAGCAGTTAACGAGGCTGATACCATGTGCCTGACTCTGTGATCTAAGTCGCAGAGTCTGTGGCTTGAAAAACATCCTGGACGCATGTGCATATGTGCCCAAAATCCTGAAAAGAGAATAAAAGACAAGAGATTGCAGCCCAGTCACCACCGTTGGTGCCTGTGGTGGTGGTGGTGGGATGCTTTCTCACTTCCCCTCTGTGTCTTTTTTGCAAAAATAAAAAGTTAAAAAAAAAAAAAAGTGAGAAAGTACCATCCATGGGGAGGAGGTGTGGTCACACTATAATCTCTTCTCCATTTCTCCCTCCTGTTGGCAATTTAGACGCACACATAGATGTGTCAAGCATGTGTTTAAATCAGTGTGGCCAGTACTTGAACCATGCAGTGGCCATGTGGAATCCAGGCACTTTAACCGTCATGCTACCTGCCGGTCCCTACAGCATTTTTTATGTGAGTTTTCTTACAGCTCTAATCTTACTTCATTGTCTCCAGCCACACTTGTTTTTTGTTGTTATTTTGTTTGCTTGTGTTTTTGTTTTGTTTTGTTTTTTACTTCTGCAGAAAGAAACGAGTAGCCCACCATGACTTAATGCAACATAAACCAGCATGTATCATTCTTCTTGAAAACCTTTGCCTGCTCCATTTGGTTGAGTCTCAACAGCCTGGTTTTATATACCGTAATGCATCTAAACAGATCTCCAATGAAATGATCTGTTTTCATATATTTATCAACCATTTTAGTATTCCATCAAGTAGGCTGGTTCCATGAATACACAGTATTTGTGATGATACGACTTTTCCTTGAACATTCTACTGAACATTCCCTGTGAACATACATTATTAAAAAATCATTAAGGAACTCGGGGACTAGCTGGTGGCATGGTGGTTAAGGAGCTGGACACTCCCACAAACTAGGGCTGGCCCTAGTTTGAGTCCTGGACCTAGTGGCTTGCTTTCTCACTTTCCCTCTGCTTCTCCCTCTCTCTCAGTGTGTGTCCCTCTCTGGTCATATTAAAATAAATGAATGAATAAATAAAACTGAATTTTTAAAAAGTCATTAAAGAACTGAAGTTTTTCTAATACCTAACCATAATATTTAATTTAAGATGATTGAACTTGTCATGTCTGAATAAGACTATAAAATATATAGTATGGATTAGGTATATAAAGCACATAAGTGAATCATGTAATACAAAAGCAAATAGTATAAGAATAACCCCACAATGTTAATAAAGTTATGCACTCAGCACACAGTTAAAGATTGGAGCAGTTTTAAAAGCAGGGAAGAGTGAATTGACATTGATTCCATAGGACCAGGAAAACATAAACCTGCTCTCAGTAATTATTTGCCTAAAGGGTTGAGGGTTGAGGCCAAGGAAAGCATTTCATTCCTTTATCAATATTTTAGATCAGGTACAAGGTTTTGTGTTGTGTATGAGTGTGTGTGTGTGTTTAATTTGCCAGAGGGTGTGTACACTCACCAGAATGAGACAGAGGAGAGAGAAAAAGGTGAGAAGGCACCATCCTCATGGGGAATGTTCACTCCATAGTCTTTTTACCTCCACTTATCCCCCTTTTCAGGATTTAGGGTATGCCTACACATGTACTCATATATGCCCCGTGTGTTTTTCAAGGCACTTGTTCTGGAACTTGAACCATGCCATAGGCCGTGTGATATCCAGTTGTCTTAACCACCACACCACCAGCTGAACCAACACTAGCTGTCTATAGAAATAACTCTACTTAAGTGTCTGGGAAATTTCATGAAAATTTTAAAGACTTTCTTTTCCAATTTCATCAGAGAGTAAACACTAGTAAGGAGATTAGCAGAAGATTTTATTTTAAGCATCATGCTAGCAGAAAGAAAAACTAAACTCAGCTCCACCCTAAATATTTGAATAAACATTCTTGAGGGAATGGCTAGAATCAACATGATATTCCTGGATTGCTGCATTGACCTCAGATGTGGGGCGTCTGCTAATCTCACTAGTCAGGGATTCTCAGGAAAGAATGGATGTTTGATTTTAGCATAACTTTTATTTTCATTAGGCAAATATAAAAAATGAGTGTGATGAAGTGAGATTTCTTTGCAACACTGTCATTATTCAGAACACATTTTTAGTGTAGTAGATGAATGATATTGAGCTGACAGCACTAATCACAGTGTATACAAAAATATTCATATTCTGTGAGCAATCAGAGGAAACTATCTTGTATATATCATGAGACTTATATAGTTTAAGAACAAAAGACTGGATTGAAAAACTATGATACATACATACTATGGAATACTACTCAGCCACAAAAAAGTGAGATTCTGTCATTTGACACTAAGTAGACTAACATAGAAGATTTTATTTAATGCTAAGTAAAGAAAACCAGACTGTGAAAGACAGACTCTGTATGCCCCCTCCTCCAATAATATACATAATGTCTACACTTAATGGCAGAAACTGAAAAAATGGAAAGTATAGTAGCAGATACAGCAAGAGGGGATACCATAGATGGTTTAAGAAGGGATGGGAAGTTGAGGGTGGGAAGGAGAAGCTCAAAGAGAAAACAAAAGGGATGTTTAACTGATGCAAGAATGGAAAGATACCGCATGTGGTAATATCTTCGACTTGCTTGACATGCAATGCCTTTTATGCTTTGAGAACCTACAACATATGCTGTCAATAGATATGGCAATTTTAAGTAAATTTTAAAAATTTAAGTTTTAGAGATGCATCTTTAATTCTTCACTATTCTGATTCTTTGTCTCTGCTCTGATATATTTCAGTCTATGCTGACATATCTGTAGAATATCACTTGAAATAAGAGTGCAAAATAAAAAAAATTGATTTGTATGTCTACCCAAATAGTTAGTTCTGTTGAACTAACTTGTTTTGATCAGCTGAATTGCTTAAACACACACACACACACACACACACACACACACACACATATTTGATAGTAAATTTATTTTGGAGAATCCACAATGGTCTGTTGTGATTTATCAGTTTTCAAATGCTGTGGTGGAAAAACTGTATCAAATATAAATACAAGGCTAAAAAGTTTCAACAGATGTTGCTAATTTTATACAATTGACAATTTTATCACAGAAGACGGTATCTAATGTTTGATTGATTCTTCAAAAAAGGCATTAAGTATTAAGACAGATTGGCATGATTATTTTTCTGTTGAAAACAACTAAAAAAATTATATGGTTTATATTCAGTAGTATAGCTAATGAATATGGCAATAGAAAGAAATCAATTTTTCACCTTTTATGTAAATTTTGTGTTGTTAATATATGTGAAGATGCTCTCATATAATACAAAACTTACCTAACAGAGACCTAATCCTTTTTTATTTTTATTTTACTAATGCTGATGTATTTTAAACTGTTTATGTTAATTAATATGAATTTGTAATTAAAATAGTTCTGTAATTTTCAGAAAACTAACCCTTTGCTACCTCATTGTGGATGAGTAGCATTCACCTCACCTGGGAATATGTAGACTCACTCACAACCCTAAATTTAACAAGATTCCCAAGTGCTTCAGATGCACATTACTGTTTGAGAATCGCTCACCTAATGAAGACAATATTTAATTATCTCACAGACATGAAAGGTAGCTTCAGCCTTCTTTGGTATTGTCTCTGCTATTCTCTTAGCTTTGCACTCAGGTTCCCTTTCCATGATGTCTTTAATGACCTTGTTTAAAGAAAGGAAGAGCCATACCTCTTTCTGTATCTCTTCTGACAGGTAAGATCTTTCGACAAAGGTCCTAACGAACCACTTTTGAGGTTATTGGTTTGTGCCTGTTGAGTCCTTTAGCAGGGAGAATGGAGTTGTCACAACTGGCTAATACCAAGAATCAACATTCACTCTGGGACTAAGGTAGGGTCAGCTTTCCAGGGCATGGAATCACATAAGAGCCCTGCCACTGAGAAATGCATGGTGTGTAGAGGAGGAGCAGAGTGACATATGGAATCCAGCAATGTCTGCCACAACTATTTGGCTACTTCTGCTTCTTCATCCAATAAAGACATGTCATAAGATTCACAAATGATACCACAGGAATCCATTTCTGCAAAAAATGACTGTAATTTGAATGTCAAATAAGTCTTAAGACAACAATAACCCATTGTCTCGTTCTATAAACACAGTAGGATGCACAGTGTGAATATGTGGAAGTTTTCTGTGTCTGCATTGTTATGCTTGTCTTAGGTTGAAAAAGTACATATAAATATTCTCTCAAATTTAATTTAAAGACAGAACAAAATGAGAAAGATAACGGGATGTTTGTGTTAAGTAAGTTCCATTCTCACATTGCTTTAAACCTCCTGAAACAAACCTTTTCTGGTGTAGCTCATTTAAAAAAACACTTTGGGTTATTGCAATTTACGGAATTATTTTATCTAGTCAACAAATATGTACTGAACAGCTAAAATGTACTAGGAATTGTTCTAACTGTGGCTACACAAATTAGCAAAGCAGTCAAGATCAGAAAAGTTGCAAGTGAATGAAAATACAGAATAAACAAACACTCAACAATTAGAAAATAAACAACTACCAAAAGACAAGATAAAACAACAGAGTTTGAGATAAAGAGCAGACTTAATTACATACGAAGGTCAGAGAAAGTCTTCATGAAATAACATTTAAGCTGAATTTTGACAACACCACCACTCTGGAATTCTCTTGAGCTAAAATTGGCTTTTTAGACTTACATACCTAAAAACAAGAGAGAGAAAAAGACGACTATTTGTTTATATCTGAAAATTATATAATATAAATTCCAGGGTCCAAAAATATAGTTTTATTGGAATGCAGCTGTGCTCACTCATTATATATTGTCCATGGCTGCTTTCTCTCCACAATGGCTAAATCAAGTAATTGTGACAGAGACAGTGTGACCCAAAAGACTAAAAATATTTACTATCTGGGCCTTTATGCAAACTCCCCTGACCTCAATGTAGAGAAGAGCACAATTCAGTCTTAGGAAGTGCCACAGTAAAGGCATTCACCTGCTAGGGAAGAACATGAACAGAAGTCCTAAAATATGTCCCCACAATATATACCAAGTACCTGTACTCTATGACTGAAACTGATTGACTAAAGGATATAGAAACTCAGTAAATGGGTGTAAGTACCAGATATAGTGTGTGTGAAAGAGCAGGGCCAGAGGAAGGACATTTAGAAGAAAAACATGGAGGCAAAGCATTGATGGGACAAAGAAATGTGGTATTATCTGTTGAAACTATGTTATAGTTTAATCAACTGGACTAGGGAGAAATGTTCACATATTGAAATATTCACTTTGTAAGCTAAATAATGTGATTGAATGTATAAAAGAAAATGGAATTAAAAAGAAAAAAGAAAAAAAATGAAGCAGGGCCAAATGCCAGGACCAGAGAGAATGAGCGAGAAAGTGGAGAGGAACTGAATAGGAGAGGTGACCAAGGCTGGCTCATAGAGGGTCTTCACATCAGCCAAATGTGGCTACCATGAAGTGCAGTGGGAAATCCATGAAGGTTTTAAGCCAGAAATTGCTCAGTTACTTCTCTTTTTAAAAGATCATCTGGATTCATTGTGGAAATTTTTAGAAGAGAGCCATATGAGAGAGAAATGCAGATGGAAAGTTACTTTCTGGTAAAGGTCAGAGAAGAAATGACAGTGGCTTGATCAGAGCTGTTCAATGAACTGCTTGGTATAAATCCTTGAAGACAGAAGTTCAGAATGAACATTTAGACACTTCCATAACATTTCTTTCTTTTTCTTTTCTTTTATCTTTTCTTTATTTTTGAGAGAGAGAGAGAGAGAGATTTTTGATGTAAGGCACGTGCACTTGTCGAAGAGACAGAAAGTAAGAAATCATCCCCTAGTCAGGATAGCCATGCCGCATTCCCTTCTCCTGCATTCTCTCTTCTCTTCTCAGGTTTTTTGGGGCACACACACACACACACACACACACAGTCGCCCAGTGTGAGTTTCAAGCTGCCAGGTCAAACCACAGTCGACCACATGGGAGCTCAGTGCCTCAACCACTGCACCGCCTGCTGGCCCCACCTCCATAGCATTTTTTATTGCTACAACATTCAAAGCATGTGTTCCAGAGACTTGCCGGTGGAACATGGTGTAGGCCAGTTGAGGTCTTGTGGAACTAAAGCTGTAAGTTGCTGTGGTAGGAGATGTGAACTGGGTCCATGCAGGAGGACCATGTTAGAGATAGGGAAAATGTTAGAGAAGCTCATCAATTGTAACCCCAAAATGGATAAAAGCAGAGAAAGTGTGAATAGCTATTTATTGGGTCATCGTAAAAGTCAAGACACATTTTTGTATAGGAAAATACAACATGACTTTTCCAACATCCCAAAATTTATACTCGTGCCCTGAACTTCATAAAAGTGACAGGTTCTGTTACAGAGAAAGAATTTTTTTCATCATCAATGAAGAAAGAAAGAAAGAGAGGGAGAAAGAAGGAAGTTTCTGAATGCTAGCAAACTTCTGTGCAGCAAGCCTGACTTTTCCTTTTTCTATGATTTTAGCTATGTTTCAAACAGCTTTAGATGGTTTCGTCTGTTCAGTGAAATAAATAGAATACTTTTAACCTACCCCGTAGGATTTAAAAAAAAAAAAAAAGGACTTCATAAATCAAATGAAAATGCAAATGCAAATTCAAACTTTGGAAGCCTGACTTTTCCTTTTTCTATGATTTTAGCTATGTTTCAAACAGCTTTAGATGGTTTCGTCTGTTCAGTGAAATAAATAGAATACTTTTAACCTACCCCGTAGGATTTAAAAAAAAAAAAAAGGACTTCATAAATCAAATGCAAATGCAAATGCAAATTACAACTTTGGCTCACTCTCCCATTGCGTTCTTGCAGGAACTTCACTCTGAATAGCTACTTGCTCAGCACACAGAATGCTGGATTTCTTGCAGCTTACTTTTGGAAGGAGACTACTGAAAAACTATCTGACGTGATCATAATTAGTTCTTACAGAGGAGTCATCCATCACAGCTTGTATATCTCCCAAACCTTGCCACTGTATAAAACATCAGAGTCAGCCATTACGGCCCTTTATAAGGGCTGCATAAGAACACTGGATTGATAATAATAGCGCATTCAGCATATCCTATACATGTTTATTTTTATTGTTGTTAGTACACTGGGCACACAGTCAAAGTTAATGGGTAATTTATGTGAAGTTTGAAACTTTGAACAGAAAGTAAAGGAGGTTAATTGATTTATACTAACACAGATGAAGGAGCTTTTGTGTAGTTAAGAATTAGTTAAAGCAAATTTGTCCACGTCTGATTATAACCAGGAAAGACATTAAACCCTCAGTGTCGGAGTAAGATTTCTAATGTGAATTGAAATGATTGGATTATATTTCAGCATAATATAGGCTGTCTAGTAAAACAGGCATTAATATAAAGAGTCACTGATCTGGAATTCTTACTAATTGTTAATCATGTGACTTGGAGGTTATTTCAAATTCTTTCAGCCTCAGTGTTTTCAACAGGAGACTGGGGCAATCATCTTCAATCTATAGTTTTCTAATGTAATTATAATAAATAAAATAATGGCTAAGACCATTCCCTGAAAGTTATTTATGCACATTATTGTAAGAGAAGAAGAGAACTTATTTAATGAGTTCCTAAAGTCAATATAGTGAAAATCTACTGCAAGTGAAAAAAACCAAGCTATACTGTGCATACATAGGGCACGCAGGTCACTGAAATATTTCCA
Source organism: Tupaia belangeri chinensis (assembly GCF_000334495.1). NCBI lineage: Eukaryota > Metazoa > Chordata > Mammalia > Scandentia > Tupaiidae > Tupaia > Tupaia belangeri. The sequence continues at coordinate 2,476,612 of NW_006207163.1, forward strand.
TGAGTGTCTAAGGAAGGTAAGGGGAGTCCAAAAGTACATAAATCATCTCCTACCTACACTGTCACTGTTTCTTCTCATGCTGACTTCTGAGTTGGAAAGGTTGCCCCATCTCTGAGTTCAGCTCTGTTCTCAGACATAAGACAGATGAAGCAGGTTATCAGCAGCTAGTTTGGGGAGGCCAGCTTATAACTTTTAGGTTTACAACAGGACCTTTTCAAAATTCCGCTATAAATCTGGACAGATGCATTTTGTGTAACTTATATTTTTCTCATATAGCTTCTATTTTCAAGCACATATCCAGAGTAGAGAAGTGAGGCTTCTCTTTTTAAAACCATTTTATACTGTGTTGTGGCTATTTGTATTCCCAGAGAGCAAAGGACAGAATAGATGCTGAAATCAAACCTGTATGAAAATGTGAAGTTTGGGCCAGAAAATAAAAGTCTCTCATGACTAGTATTCACTAATCTTTCCTGATCTGGTCTGGGTTCTAGGCTAATGGAGACCTTACTTTTAAAAGGCTCTAGGATATGAAGTGTTATCTTTCCAGGCAAGGTTAGAGTTGTTCGTGACCTTAGAGCTGGCAGCAATGGAAAAATCATGTTGAGTTTTAATATGTTTCTCACAAAGTAGTTTTTCCAAAGGAGTAAATGTACTTACGACTCTGATGACCTCATATGAGATATAAAGGTGTTACATTAGAGTGGAAGACCAGCAAGCTTTTGCTTGAAACCTTTTTCATGCAGAGTGCTAAGGATATTGCCACACCATATAAATTACACAGGGCTTCCCAAACATACAGATGCCTGCTTTTAACTAAAGCGAAAGCTATATTGCATGGCTGCAGAATTTTCGCTGTCTTGACCTCAGATGGCAACAAAAACAAGGCATGAATATCAACTTTGGAGAGAAGGGAACAGAAAGTATTTTCCAGTGAGATTATCCTCAAGGATATAAAATGTAAAGAAGCAACACAAATAACTTTAAACTGTGCAGGCAAACGGAAGTTCCTCTGTGACAAAATAAGGAGGTGATTAAATAGTTATAAAACACAGAGCCGACATATGTAAGAGTCATTAAATACAGAGAAAACTAGACTTGCAAAACAATAAGTGGAGATGGGCTTGTCTATCCACAATACAAACAGCAGTGAGCAATTTATTCTACCTTTATTAAGTTCTTTAAATTATTTTATTTAATTTTATTTATTTGTTCATCTATTTTAATTTGACCAGAGACAGACATGGAAAGAGAGAGAGAGGGAAAGTGAGAAAGCAAGCTACTAGGTCCAAGACTCAAACCATGGTCGGTCATGTGAGTGTCAAGCACCTTAACTACCACGCCATCTGCTGGTCTCCCCTTTATTAATTTTTTTAAATGGCCATTTCTCAAAGCAAAAGGTAGAATGCTGAAACTCATATTTCAGCCTCAGACAAATGGAATTTTTTCAAAATACTGGAAAGTCATCATGCATACTTCCTGATGAGCAGTTGATCAATAGACATAGCCATTCAAACTCAGTTAAGTGTTCATGGACACATCTCAAATATTTGAGTTTTACCTTCTAGATCCTTGTGGTGGTAATGCTCAATGCCGCCTTCATCACTGTTATAATAACAGCAATAATATAAGAAAAAGAATATTCAGCCAGGCACATACGTTTTTGAAAAACATTGCTGTTACTGGAAAAAAAAATTCAACTGAACCATCTTAATGCCTGTGAAAAATAATGATTAGCATAAGTTTCAAGGGAGAGTTCTCAAGGGATGGCTCCAAGACAACAGCTTCCAAGTGTTTACACTGCACTCATGAACATCATTCACATTTTGTTTTTCTCTGTTAACTTGAGTTGGTAGATGGGAAAAACTATAAAACATATACTCTCTTCCTATACCTAAAACACAATTTGTTAAGATCATGAAGCAATGGAACAGGTACTTTCACATTACACTGCTGCTGTTTTCTTTTTTAATTATTTATTTATGTTGCCATCTGCCTGCTTCAGTCTTCCCAGAAACTGAGATTACATGCACTTCACAGTGCCTAGCGTTCTAGGGTAAGCCAGTCAAATCCCAGCCTCCCATGTGGCCTCAGCCTGCAGACCAGCAGCTTGAAGTAGCATGTACTATCCCAATCTATTGTTTTTAATCAGTGCCAAGAAATACTGAGCAGCAAAACCTGAAGATCTTGTTTTTATTTTCAGTTCTTGCACCTTGACCTTGCTTTTCTACCCCAGTGATTTCTCTGAGTGTCAATTTTTTTTTCACTGATGTTGAACTCACATTCTCCCCACTCATTAGGAACTTGCGCCACTAATTATGCCATCTTTCACTTTCATCTTCAAAATCTTTCATTCCACTGTTTTTTCCATGTGTTCTCATAAATATTGGGTTGTTGAGAAAGTCATAATGCATTTTTGCAGAGAAAAATAGAAAAATATGTCATGACTTTTCTGACAATCCAATGTGTTCATATGTTCCCCATGCTGAAAATGCACAAACCGACATACATGTGCACAGAAACACAAACTAACCTTTCTTTAATATCATCTTCTCATAACCTTTTCATACTATATATATATTTTAACAATCCCAAATTTATTCAGTTTATCAAAAATCTATGGTCCTCCAACACAATTTGATGTTACATGACAATCTTAAACTTGTTCCTATCCAATGACTCGGAATTCTACTTCTCAGTAAATACCACAGAAAACTTTCACTCTTGTAGCAGGTGATACACAAGAATGTTTAAGAATGGATTTTTAGCAAAGCAAAATTTTGGAAAATAAGGTGTTTAATAGGTGGATAAGTATAATATATCTTACATTGAACAACTATAAAATAATGTAAAGTAATTTAAACTTATTTAGCTCAGCTATAAAAATCAGCATATATAACTCTTAAGACATCAAATCAACCAAAAAAAGAAAATCATAAAATAATATACATGATTCCATTTACATAAAATACAAAAACAAACAAAATTTAATAATTTGTGTATTAAAGAACTATGTAAGTTAATAATCATATAAAGCAAGACAAGTGAATAATATACACTAGATTCATAATGGCAGTTATATATTTGATATGTATATAATGCATGTGTGCATTTATATATATACATATAAAGTGTGTTGTGTGACTAGATGAGGAAAGTCTTCAAAAAAAGTTCATGGAATTCGGGACCAGCAGTTAGTGTAATGGCTATGTCGCTGGACTCCCACGTAGTCGACCGCAGTTTGCGTCCTGGACCCGGTGGCTTGGGACTCACACCGGGCGCGTGTGCGTGCGTGCCCAAGATCCTGAGAGGAGAACGGAAGAGAAGAGAGAAGGGATTGCGGTGTGGCCATCCCCCCTGGGGGCTGATTACTCACTTTCTATCTCTCTGTTTCTCTCTGTCTGTCTGGCGAGCGCACGCACCCTATAGCAAAAACCTCTAAAAAAAAGAAAAAAAAAAGTTCGTGAAATTCTACCAAAATAAACTCACACTTTAGTTCTTTTTCCACAGACGTTTTAAAAACCTCTTATAAATATAGAATATATGTATTTCAATGTATATATTGATGAAAGGAGAAGGGATATATAGTGAGAAATCACAGGGGACTTTGAAAATATTAGTAGTATTCTATTTCTTAAATTAGGTGGTATGGGGACCAGCAGTTAACATAATGGCTATGTCACTGGACTCCCATGTAGTCTACTGCAGTTTGCGTCCCGGACCTGGTGGCTTAAAACTCACACCGGGCGCGTGTGTGTGCATACCCAAGATCCCAAGAGGAGAATGGAGGAGAAGGGATTGCGGCGTGGCCAACCCCCCTGGGGGGTGATTTCTCGCTTTCTGTCTCTCTGTCTCTCTCTGTCTGTGGCGAGCGCATGTGCCCTATCGCCAAAAAAAACTCTCAAAAAAAAAATTAGGTGGTATGTCCATAAAAGTTTAAATATAACTTTCATGGATATGATATATTTTACAATTTAAAACTCTAGGCTCTCACATTTCTATCCTTTTACAAGTTTCTTAATCAGTAACATTTTTCCTTTTTTTATTATTGTTTTTATTTTGGTAAGAACACTTAACCTGAAACTTACCCTCTGAACAAAATTTTAAGTGTACAATACTATTTTGTGAACTATAGGCACAATGCAACAGGTAGGAGGTTTCACTTATGCCGCCAGTGATATTCTCTTAATTTTCCAACGCCTTCTACCAGTCTTTACCTACTAACTCCACGCCTTATTTTAGTTGTCTCCACCTTAGAAAGTTGTTTCCTAATCTTCACTATGTTAATTCCATTGCCCATATCATCTTCTGCTTACCCTTTCTTAACACTCAACTGATAAGTTAAATGTCTGTTTTCTCCACGGGACTCGTAAGTCTCATGGGGGGAGCACACTTCAAGCAAATGAATCTGCCACAAAACAGGTGATCAATAAATATTTCTTGAACTAAACTGTTCTCTTTCTGACCAAACTTCTTATAAGAGCAGTTTATAATCATCATAAAAATCTCCTCATTCAAATTTACTCTTCATTATTCTAAAATATGACTCCTGCCCCACAAATCTGTTGTATTTGCTTTCAGAGAAGTCACTAGTGACCTCATAATTGCCTTTAGTTATTGTAAGTTCTTAACCAATTTGACCTCTCTTAGATATTTGATACTCCTAAAGAGAACATTCAGTAATTTGTTTAACATTTATTGAGTGTTTGTATGTGTCAGAAAATGTGAAAATACTTCCTTTAGATTCTATCACACTTCTCTCACCTAGTTCTTCTACATCTTCAACTTTTCTTTCTGTCTTACCTGAGCCCACCTGCTTTCTTGTTTTAGCAATGAACGTCCCTAGCCTGTGAGTCTTCCTGTTTCTATGGGCCATTCTTGCACAATAGTGAAGCTCCAGTAAACGGCTAATCATCTTTTAAACTACGAGGATATCCCCCTTACCACTCCTTGCCCCCAGTCACTACTATGCCAAGGTACCCATCACATTGAATTTTCTTAAAAAAACAAAACAAAACAAAACAAAACTACTATAATGGGGCCGGCAGGTGGCATGGTGGTTAAGGCACTGGACTCCCACATGGCAAATAGTGGTTTGAGTCCCAGACCTGGCAGCTTGCTTTCTCACTCTTCTTTTTTCTCTCTGTCTCTCTCTGCTCAAATTGAATAATAATAATATTAATAAATAAATAAAATTAAATAAATCATTCTTTTAAAAATAAATCTACTATAATTCCCTATTTTAAAATTGGTAATGTGCTCCTGTTGGTCACAGGACACAGCTAAAATTCATCAGCCCAAATGATATGGACTCTCATAATATCTCCCAAACTGCCTCTGATGTCTCATGTCTAGATATTCCATTGTACCCTATGCTTCGTTCACCCAAGTGATGTGACTTCTTTTTTTTAACTTTGTTATTTTATTTATTAATTATTATACATTCATCACTATATATCATTTAGCTTGTATAGAGAATTTACCCAACATGAAATACACCTCAGACCTGTCCAGTCATGTGACTATTTAAAAACCTATTACACACTGACTCTGACACAGGAGTTTCTTCCTGTTATACCTTGCTATAAAAGTACTTATGCTGGGACCAGCAGTTAGCGTAATGGCTATGTTGCTGGACTCCCATGTAGTCAGCCGCAGTTCGTGTCCCGGATCCAGTGGCTTAAAACTCACGCCAGGGGCACGTGTGTGCGTGCCCAAGATCCCAAGAGGAGAATGGAGGAGAAGGGGTTGCAGTGTGGCCATCCCCTCTAGGGGGTGATTTCTCGCTTTCTGTCTCTCTGTCTCTGTCTGTCCGTCAGGCGCACGCGCCCTTAAGCCAAAACCTCTCTCTAAAAAAAAAAAAAAAAATGTGAAAAGTACTTATATGCTACTCTGCTTCTTTATTCAGAAAATTCCAATATCAAAGATCTTAACTGGGAAAAGGAGGTTTCAGAAAACTGTTTGAGAATTTGATAAAAAAAAAGATGTCGAACATCTTGTCAAATATATTTACATCTACATCCACAATTTTATACAAAATTTCATGAAATTTGGTATGTCCATGAAAGTTATATTTAAACTTTCTTGGGTATGATTTGTTTTACAGTCTAAAAGCTCTAGGCCCGCTCACATTTCTATCCCTTTACAAGTTTCTCAATCAATAATATGTTCCTTTTTATTATTATTATTGTTGAAATTTTTCATTGTTGAATATGAAAATATTATGTATTCCATCCAAAATAGGAAACTCTTGTGATGTACTTGATTGTCTATTTTGAGAGCCCAAGTGAAATGATTATGAGTTTTGAAAAAATAGGTGGATAATCTATTCTTCACAATTACACAGACAATGCTGAACATATGTTTAAAGAAAACAGGTTGGCCACATATAATATGAGCTTGAACATCAATAGCATCCATTCTGGTTACCTTGCTAAATTTGAAATGCAGAATGGATACAGAAATGCTAGCATGGAACAGATGAAACCTGATAGGAAACAGTAAGTGTATTTTGCTTTTTCAATAAAAGCAAGGCATAAAATAATCAGTCTTACTCATATATAGGAGTTACTGATTATGATTAGTATCAAGTATCATGAGGTCTATAAAAGCCAAACAATTGAGCAAAAGGGACTCTTGGCTGGTTTCTCAAGGAAAGCCAAGTATGTAAACATCTGAGCTGCCCAAGAAGTCTACTTTCTGAGGTATTTTATGGCAGCAGTTTGAAGAATTATTAGGGTGCGGAGTACATTTTGAAAGAAATGGGTTTGCCACTAAGCAAGTGAGCCTTTGGATTCTTACTACGTCTAAGACAGCAAATACTGAAACTGAACTTTGAAACATGTAGTTTCTTTCAGCTACATTCTACATTTTTTTCCTGATATTTTGCTTGATTCAAAAAAGCAACCACAGGTGATAACAATAGTAAAGTGACGTTAGGGAAGGAATAAAGGAGTTAGGAGACTACGCATCTATGGCATTCTAGTTGAGCAGGTTTTTAGAGAGCTATTTACTTGCATTGTATCTGATGCAACTCCACACTATAAAAGTTTCTTTTTGTATTTCATCATTTCTGGAAAGGTACAAGCAAGTACCAGCTTCACACAAAGTCTCAATTGCATATGGCATATGATTACAACAACATCAAAACCTATCCGTGGTTTCTCATCCCTATGTTCAATCTCCCCTACCACTAAAGAGGGAATAGTGCAAATGGGTCTTAGATAGGTGAAGGACTAACTTTTAGGGTAAACATACATTTTTTATTCAGAATCATAGAAAATGTCCTTTGGATAGCAGTATAGCTAAGATTTTCTGTAGAAAAACTTAAATATGACATCAGTAAACTGGGTTTCAGTTGTATTACATGTATCAGCAATAAAAACTAGGTTCATGAAAGAAAGTATAAAAATATAGTTTAATAATATTAATATTTCAAATCATTGAGGCTTACGACTTTAAAGAAAATCACCAACAGTTTTGTTCACTTATTTCAATTTTATAACCCTTCGAATTGTGGGATTTTGGTCTCAATTTTACCAATGAGGAAGTAAACAAGTCCTAAAAGAGTCACAAGTAGCTCCCAAGCAGATAGATATTAATGTTAGAAGTAGGTTCTTACTATATAAGTCCAGGACTCTTAACTCATATAACATAGTGAGTCTCTCAGAATCTCATCAAGAATGAGAAAAATACCAAAGCTTTAAATAAGAGAAACAGTCAAAATGAACAACCCACTGAAAATAATCTTCAAGAACTGGAAAAAGTATATAATACAGTACATGCTATTCAGTAAGTCTTCTGTAGGCACAATATGGTATTCAATACATCTCAATAAATACAAATCAATGAAGAACAGACATTCCTGCAGCTAACCTTTATCCGATATAATGTCAATTAAGAATGAGGAAGTAAAAAATTACATTTAGCAAGATTTGGTCATCCCCTTGAGTAACATTAAACTAAAGATAATAACCCTGAATTTGATCATCTAACAAGTAGTTCTCTTACCTAAGAGACACCTGGTCTAAATCAGTAACTCTTAATACACATGCATAGGAGACCCATGAGACCCTTCGACCTGCCATGTTATTCCACAGCTGCTGAAAGCCATTCCTACCTAGTCCATTACCACTAGGACCTAAATTCTCCCTATTCTCACGCAGTGAGCTTATCCTAAAGTTACGCATTTGAGAAAGGGATCGAGTTCAGCCATCAGTGATTTTTGAGCAGGTATTTGCCTCCTTCCTTTGTTTACCATCTTCACATTATGAAAAATGCAAACCAGATTATGGGCATTTAGCATAAGTTATAATAATTCCTACAAGTCATCATAGATTTCTCTGATTAACTCTGAGCATAAATGCTCAAAGCATAAGTTAGAAATTAGGTTTACAAGTAGAAAAGTTAATAGCAATCGCTGTAGAATCAGGAACATGATGTGTTTTCTTGTTTGGAAAGTAGCTAACTCTACCACAGAGAGCCAGAGATTACTATAAATGAGAAATAAGTATGGCTTCTTCACCAAGTTTTTCTTAAAATACACTCTAGACTTACAATGAGTAAATTTGGAAGTTAAACTATGTGGACATGTGTGCGTACATGCATGCCCAAGATCCCAAGAGGAGAATGGAGGAGAAGGGATTGCAACATGACCATCTCCACTGGGGGGTGATTTCTCAATTTCTGTCTCTCTGTCTCTCTCTGCCATTCTGGCGAGCACATGCGCCCTATAGCAAAAACCTCTCCCCCCCCCCAAAAAAAGGAAGTTAAACTGAATTTAATAGGAAGTAAAAAAAGTTTTAAAACATTTAAAAACAATTTTGCATTTAGGAAGGTGGTTGTCACAAAATAGGTATCAGATAACCTTTATGACCCACCTAGGAAAAATCTTTTTTCTACAGTTTGGAAGTTAAACTATGTGGACATGTGTGCGTACATGCATGCCCAAGATCCCAAGAGGAGAATGGAGGAGAAGGGATTGCAACATGACCATCTCCACTGGGGGGTGATTTCTCAATTTCTGTCTCTCTGTCTCTCTCTGCCATTCTGGCGAGCACATGCGCCCTATAGCAAAAACCTCTCCCCCCCCAAAAAAAGGAAGTTAAACTGAATTTAATAGGAAGTAAAAAAAGTTTTAAAACATTTAAAAACAATTTTGCATTTAGGAAGGTGGTTGTCACAAAATAGGTATCAGATAACCTTTATGACCCACCTAGGAAAAATCTTTTTTCTACAGAAGTTTTGAACAATTACGAGAATAATGCTATTAAATTATTTCATTTTAATTCATTGCATATTTGTTGGATGCCTGCTATGCATAAGCCAATCAACATATATTACACATGGAGAAAATTCAAAGTCAGATAAGAAATAGCAAATTTGCAGAAAAGGAACATTTGATAATTCCTCTGTAAAATGGATTTCAGTCACAACTGTAAAGTAATTTAGCAGAAAGCAAAAAGAAAATCTGATTTTCTAGGACTTAGATAAAGAAGGAGAATACTGGCTTTTTCTGGATTTTAAAAGTATGTAAATTATTTGATTTTAGGTGATGCATTTTACAATGTAATATGTATAATAATTCAATTTATTTAGCATACTTATGATGTTAAATATATAATATTTGAAAGTTATTTTTGCAAAATACTTTTTCCATTAAGTAGACAATAGGATTTTTAAGCAAAATTATAGCAGAGCAGTTAGTATAGCAATCACACATTTTAAGTAAAATAGCATGTTAGAAAAGTACAAGCCAACGCATTGATTTTCTTTCCATAATTTTTACAGAAAATGACCATTTTCTATTTTTGATTGCACCTATTATTCTCTGGGAGCCCTCACCAAAATGTTTTTACATTGAGATGTCTTCAAACTCTATTAAAGAAATTAGTCAATTACAGATAACCCATTGGCTAAATGAGGTTTCTATCAACAGACTAGAGTGGGAACTGCTTGAAATAGGTTGTAGATTGAATGTATTCAAGAAAATGTGTTCCCTATTGACTGGTGCTTAGAGAACTTGATAATTTAGCTTTAATTCAGAAACTATAGTTAGTGTCCTGAAACTCTTGAAATATCTTTTATTAGTCTTTTTTCACAAGAGAGCCAAACTGTTACTTCCTCGTAACTGCCATGCAATTTTCAGGGATTACTTTAAGTGTGAATTGTCAAGTATTTCTTCCAGCTGCCTCCTGTCAGGCTATAATCCCGTCCTGAGCCTTGTCAGAGGTCACTGAGCTCTTGACTAAGGCAGTTCATTAGAGGAGGACAGCAGAATGTCTCCAGCACACAAACGGCAGGAGACACATGGCAGAACAGGGCATTTTTTAAAATTACACTGAACTTAAAGTTCATGAAATTTTAAAAGCTGTTTTCAAGGATTTCAAACAAAAAATTACGGTCTCAACTCTTTATAATCACTGCATTCTTTTTCATATCTGGTAAACACTGGTATCAAATTCAAACAATTAACAGTGATGAATAGATTATTAATAAGAAAGATATTTATTCCAAAGAATCTGTTTCCTTTTGTAATTTCCCCTTGAATTTTTGTGTTAAAATTGTCACTTTCCTCTGACAGTTAATATATTGTTACATTTATTATAATATTTGCAATTGTTTATATTAAAAAGTCATCTGGTCAACCCCATAAGGCAGAGGTTAAGCCCTGTGCAAAGGGAGCCAGTTCCTTTTTGGCCAACCCCCCCCCCGCCACCCAGTTCAAATCCCGGCTCCAGCAACTTGAAAAACACACTGATAAGTGTATATGGATGTCCCCAATTCAAACGAAATAAAGAAAAGAAAGAAAAAGAATCACAATGTGACCACACCCCAGTGGGAGTACTTTCTCCTTCTCTGGCACGTGCACGTGCTCTCTGGCAATTAAAAAATAAGAAGTACTTTAAGCATGGGGGAAATTTGCAAATAATAAAAATTGGCAAGATGAAATTTCAACAATTTTTTATCTGTGGAATGCTTTAACCCAAGAATATTTGGTTGTCTCAATTGACAAGTGGAGACAAGGTTGCTGTGACTCAGGCAGCTGTCAGTGTGCCTGTAATCCCGGCTGGCTGCAGGACTTGTGGTGGATCATGGTACAAAGACTCCATTGAGGGTAACTCTCTCTCCTTTTCTCTCTCAACTAAATAAATAAAATTTAAAAAAAAGGTAATTAAGCAAAACACTGTACAATAGACTAGTTTAAGAATAGCATTTTTAGCAACCCATTACCTTTCTTTTCTCAATTTTTATAGTGACTAGTTTGGGTACTGATGTTTCAGTTATTATTTTGGCTTAACCTTAAATTAATAGACTTATAAACTACTAGAAAAGTATCAAGACTTTTCATCACAACTGTCAAGACTATAAAGTTAAATTACAGAGGCAAGAATTATGAAATGCAATAACCACAGTCTCACCAACACACTCTTGCCATCAACAAATAGGTTATCATTTTGATATTTTCTTTTCTTTAGAAGATGATTTATTTTAATTTTAGTTTAAAGTGTCATTTAAAACTTTTAAAGGTAAAATATATTAAAATATGTTCCAAAATCTCAAGAAATTATATATTTAAAAGCTATTTTTTTTCTTGTTCACTTGAATGATTAGGGTCTGAAATTGTTGCCTGAAAAAATTAATTGATTACACATTTGTCATTAAGAGTTACCATTTTTTATTTTAATTTGCCATAGGTTGTGTACAGTTGCTGGAGAGCATCGAGAGAGAGAGAGAAAAAGAAAGACAACGTGAGAAATCACCACCCAGGGGCATGGTCATGCCACAGTCCCTTCTCCTCCATACTCTTGCCTGTATTTTGGGCAGTCACTCACATGAGCCTGATACACTGCTCAAGTGGGAGGGTGTGGGACTTGAGCTGTGCTGTCGCCCATGTGGGATACAGTCACCTTAACCACTACACCACTGGCTGGCCCAGGATTTATCTTTATATGCAACTAGAATGATGTGTCGTTTCCCTTCTTTGTTTTCAGACTGAATATATAAATAAGAGCTGTTTAAGGCAGCAATGACCCTGGTGTGTTTCATCACTTCTAATTTTAATCTTTGCTTTTTTTGCTCATCTCAGAAATGCTATTATTTGGTTCTACCATTCCTCTTTATATATTTACTCACTCAGAGGTCAGGAGACAATTTAAATGTTCAGAAACTTAAACTGCACATCATGAAAACCAATTACTGTATAAAATTAGTAAAACTTGTGGTATAATCTCACCAATATTCATAACATTATGGTCAAAGAGTCCCAGAAGTATGCAATTATTCCTCAATCACAGTTTTAAAAGTCATTTATCAAATAAGACTCAAAGATCCACTGGTTTCTCATAATTACTTGAGGTTCTTTCTGATTTAAGGGAAGTGATAAACTAATATTAATATTTTTAAAAGGTGTTTTCTTCTCAGAATGTCTTGATTACCCACTAGATACTCTCCCACACAGTGAATTATTTCCTGTCACTGAGATATGGTCTCAGAATTTCTTTCTCAGCATAGTTTACAGTCACTCACTGGGACCTCCATGGCAGTGGAATTGAATAACATTTTTTTTCTAAAATCCTAAGGCTTCAAATTAGGGATCAGGAGTAAGCTCTTCTCAACAGAAGGCTCATGAGCCTGGAATTTAATTAAAGTTCTTCTAGTGGTTTGAAATGGTCTCAGTTTTCCTTCTTTTTCCTACACTAGGAAAATCCTTTAAAATTAAAACATTTTTCCAAGGAAATTCTTTAATATTCAACATAACATTTAAAAAGTGAATATGTTTATAGTAAAAATAGAAAAACTATTAGAAATATTGAAAGTGGAATTTAATGCATTATTAAAATAGTAAGAAATGATTGTGTGGCAAAATATACAAATGTTAAACTATAGACTTTCCAGGGGTATATCAAATGCAGTCTAAGAAATTTCTGAATTTGTATCTAGGTGAGTTCTGATTCCACTTGAAAGTAATTTTATTGAAATAATAATTGTTTCTTAGATACCCCACCTACAAAAGAACATTTTAGGAGGCCCAATGGTGACACAGTGGTAAAATCTTTGCAAGGCTGATCCACATGCAAAGGTTTCAGGCTCTCATCTTGAGGCCCTCCTGAGTACGCTGGACCCATGGGTGCCCATGACCTGGGACTGGGCTAAACTTAGGGATGAGTTGCAGCAGGAAGAACCTGATGGGCTACTGTCTTTCTTTCTCGCTCCCTTCCTCTCACATTCATGGAAGACATATTTGAAGAACCATTTCATATTATTCAATTTAAATGGAAATATTATAGTCTTAGAAAATCTTCTATCTTCTTAGTAGAGTAACATATTTTTGTGCTATAAGCAAATGAGGGCTTAGGAAAACATATATCATAGAGAATGAAGGCTATCTGCGTTGGGGCCTAGTTGGCAGTTACATGGCTAAACACACCAAGAAGGTGGGCATCGTGGGGAAATATGGGACCCACCACGGTGCCTATCTCTTGAAAATGACAAAAAAAAAAAATTGAAATCAGCCAGCACACCAAGTACACTTGCTCCTTCTGTGGCAAAACCAAGACAAAGAGATGGTCTGTGGGGATCTGGCTCTGTGGTTATTGGGTGAAAACAGTAGCTGTGGTGCCTGGACTGACAGCATCACTTCAGCCGTCACAGGAACGTCTGCCATCAGAAGGCTAAAAGAATTGAAATACCAGTAGGAGCTCCACAGACATTTGGAATATCACTAGCCAATAATCAATGGGTTAATTTATGGGAGAAAAAAAATTGAGGACATTGTATATGGTTCACCAATAGCAAGGAAAACTTGAAGATCATCAAGGCAGGCATCAAAGCTTACATCAACAACTATGGAGAAATTATCTTAAAAAAAAAAAAAAAAAAAAAAAACAACTTTGTCCAGCATTTGAATGGCTATTATATAGAATAGGTGGAATATGGGTAGAAGTCTGAGAACTTTGTTTCAATTCAGTTTGAAAGATCTGAATGATCCATCATGAAGAAAGGCAATCTCCAAATGCAGTGAAATTGTCTCTATGGTGATTTAGGGAAATTTGGGGTGACAGTCAAGGACCTCTTTCAACTCTAAACTTCTTTGCTCCTGTATTTAGATACACAATGAAATCATGCAAACTAGCAACTGCATGCTGGGGGAAAAGTTCTCTTTGTAGAGCCTGTGTTTATCATCTGCTAGAAGTTTTTATCCCTCAAAAGCAGACATAAATAACTGCAAATAATCTGAAATCTGTAACAAGAAGAAAAACATTTTTAAGAATTTTTAAAAATAAGGAATAGCATGTACATCTTATGCTTTAGGGATATCACTTCCTGATTCGTTTATTATTTTTTCTTTTTCCTTGTCTTTTTTCAGGCTGGGACAAAAAATATACAAAATGGGCCTGGAGGATTCCATCTATTAGAAAGCAGGAAGTGCTCTGTGTGTGATGAGAGCATATCTCAAGGATACAGAAGTCAGCTTTAAAGGGGATCCAGTGACAAATCTGTAAAAATATGAGCATCAAATTGCTACGAAGATTATAACCCACGGGGAAAAAATTAACAATTAGGCCAAATTGGCTTTTGTTTTCTTTTTGTTTTTTGAGAACTTTTTTTTTTTTTTTTTTTTTTTTTTTTTTGCTATAGGGCATGTGCACTCGCCAGAGAGATAGAGAGAGACAGAAAGACAGAAAGAGAGAAATCACCCCCCAGGGTGGATGGCCATGCCGCAATCCCTTCTCCTCCATTCTCCTCTCGGGATCTTGGGCATGCACGCACACGTGCCTGTCGTGAATCTAAGCCACCAGATCTGGGACTTGAACGGTCGACTACATGGAATTCCAGTGACATAGCCATTACGCTAACTGCTGGTCCCTAGGCCAAACTGTTTTAAAGAAAAAAATTAATTGAAAAATTTTTGAGGAATGGGATATTAACATAATGTGTACAAAATACTATTCAATTTTAAGTATTAACTTTGCAGTGGAAGTCTCCCTTATCAAATGATCAAAATAAATATCATTAGCATGACACTGACTTAAATTTTAAATTTTGAGATACTTTCAACAGAATTAATGACTTGTGATCTTCAACAATGTCATGAACACAAAAGTCAAAGAGAAACTAAGAAATTATTCCAAATCAAAACAGGCTAAAGAGATACACCAACCAAATAAGACACATCCCTATTCTCAAAAATATCATAGTTTAGTGGGTAAAATATTCTCACAAATTATAATATATAGCCATGAATAGAATGATAGAGGGATACAACAGGTATCATGAAAGAAGAGAATAGGAACACCAAATAAATGTTCATTCCTATTGGAAGAAAAGTCAGAACAAATGAAGTCAATCTTCAATTCTAATTCAAATACTGCTCAATAATGTTATTTTATTACATGAGACTACTGTAGAAAAATAAGCTTTGATGAAGATATGTGTGAGATGTGTGTTCACATTAAAGGATACAAATCTCCATTTAATAACATAATAACAACATGAACATAATGTTAAATTACATCATGTCTTCATTTAACATAGCCAATGTTTGTGGTACCCATGTCTGAACAAGACTGTCTCATTCTATTGTGTTTAAAATAACACAACCACATTGGATATTTATTGAGGGATGGGTGTGTACTGAGAAATGCCCTAATTTTTTTTGCATATGTAACATATTTAATTCTCACAACAGACCAAAGAGGTAGGACTCATCACTGTACACCTTCAGTCCCTAGATGTTTTCACTTACACATGTTCTCTTGCTGATCTCATTTAATACTAGAGCTTTAAGTGCTGTCATTCAGGTGAGCTGATTTGATTGTTTACATCTCAATGACCTTTTCCTCTTAATTTAAGATTCAAGTATATCACTGAGATGCATGAGGTATATCAGGCCATTTATAGTGAGAAGACTGAGTTAGCTTTTATGCTCACTCATCAAAATGTTCTCCACAGCCCTTTGTCTGTTATTTGTGATTCTATCCTAGTTCATGAAGCCCATAATCTTGGTATTGTCCTTGACAGTATCCTCTCATTTTCTACAACCATTGCATCCACAAAACCTATTATCTCATTTTTAAACACGTATTCTCAAGTCTGACCTCTCACAGTGATCTCCAGTGCTAACAGCTCTCAGAAGTCCCATCTTAAACTTTCGGCTAATTTTTGCAAGAAGCTCTTCACTGCTTTCCTGTTTGTGCTCTTTTCCCATTTCTATCTTCACTTAACATAGCAAACAGTGCTCAAAATATCTTCATTGTCTACCAAATCACTCAAAAGAAAATCAAAGTCTTGGAAATAGCCTAAGAGGCCTTTGAATTCTACTTCTTCCCTGCTGATGTTGCTCAGGGGTTTTATATCTGCTACTCCCTTCCGATGCATCTTTCCTCAACACCTACAGAATTCTCTCCCCTTTCTAAGGTCCTTTCTCAAATTCTGTCTTCTTAGTGAGATCATTCATGACATCCCTGTAAAAATTCAAACCCATTTAGCCCTACACTTTCCTATTTTCTGTCATTTCTGGTTTATGCATAAGAGTTGTACATCATCGTGAGGTAGGATATGGTTTTCAAAGTGTGCATTTAGTGTGTAATAATCAAATCAATGACATAAACGTATTCATCATCTTCAACATTAAGCATTTCATGATGTCGTGCACATTCGATATTCGCTCTGTTGTTGGTTTTGTTTTCTCCCTTCGAGGAACTTGTTAAATTGGCAATGACCTTTTCTATTCTGTTGTAGTACACTCTTCTGTAACCTAGTCCCCTTGTTACATATATTCTTGGGCATGATAATCATTTTCTTCCAAATCTCCGCCTTTATTTCCCTGTGCAATCTCTTGAATCTACCACTACTCTCTACTTCTACGCCATTGAGTCCTTCCGTTGCCGCCACAGAGCATGGACTTTCTATACATATTAGACACCGTCATGCACAACTTGGCTTATTTCATTTAACATTTTATCTTCTGTTTGCCATTCTCTATGTTGGAGAGATACACGTCTACACTTATCACAGCATTATTCATGATAGTTAAGACATGAAATCAACCTAAGTGCCCAACAATTGAAGAACCGCACCCAGCCATGTGGGAGTCCAGCACCTTTGACCACCACGCCACCTGCCAGCCTCGGCTCATCTCCATCTTAACCCTGAATACCCATTCTTTCCACCATTATCAGTAAACTGAATCACTTGCCAGAATATTTTTGATATTGTAACTTTGCCAATAGAATAGAATAGAAAGATAAAGAATATTATTGTTATAGAAGGATGAGTTAAAAAGGGGAAGTCTAAGAAATGTCCTAAAGTATGATACCAAAACAATCATGACAAAACTTCATATGGCTCTAGAGTCAGTGTGTATGTATATGAATTTATATATATATATATATTCCTTAAGTAGAGCCAGTGAGTATACACATGCACATACATGTACACCTTACCTCATCTCCACACTAAATTGGAAGAACCGCACCCAGCCATGTGGGAGTCCAGCACCTTTGACCACCACGCCACCTGCCAGCCTCTGCTCATCTCCATCTTAACCCTGAATACCCATTCTTTCCACCATTATCAGTAAACTGAATCACTTGCCAGAATATTTTTGATATTGTAACTTTGCCAATAGAATAGAATAGAAAGATAAAGAATATTATTGTTATAGAAGGATGAGTTAAAAAGGGGAAGTCTAAGAAATGTCCTAAAGTATGATACCAAAACAATCATGACAAAACTTCATATGGCTCTAGAGTCAGTGTGTATGTATATGAATTTATATATATATATATATTCCTTAAGTAGAGCCAGTGAGTATACACATGCACATACATGTACACCTTACCTCATCTCCACACTAAATTGGCACTGATATTCCATAATATTCTACTCCCTAAGCAGAGACACACCTGCATAGGTTAGTATGAAAGCCAAGCTGACAGCATGTTTTATGCACTGGCTTATTCCTTGGCTAAAGATTTGTTTTCTGTCATGGAGACGTGGCTTTAGAGCTGTTTCTAATGCAACATAATAGAACACATACAGAGTGTGCTCAGCCAACTTAAAAACTGTATATTGAACACCTCTGCCCAAGGTGCAATGAACCTAGAGAGAAGGATAAGGAGTTGCATGTCTAGAAGGAATTTAACTTTTGGAAGAGAAGAGAATATCAATGTATACACAAAACAATTATCGAAGGACTAAAAGCTCAAATGTAATCCTGACTGGAGACAAAATCAAAGATGAAACTATGAATTAAAGTAGTGAAGAAAATTTCCATAAAGGAATGTAAAAGAACACTTAGAAAGCACCTGCTATGCGCCAGGTGCTTTTGCATATATTGCCTCACTTAATCATCACAGTAACCATATGTGGTCTGAATTATTATGTTATTTTTATAGGTGAGGAAATTGTGTTGAGGTCAGTCCAATAAGCATTTATTGCAATCTTATTGCAATAATTTTGTATCATCAGCCAGGAACACAATGCCAACGTTGCCTGATGATACAAAATGATTGCTTTCCGCCCCTTATGAAATTTCAATTTGGGTCAGAGAGGTTGGTAACAAAATACAGGAACATAATTGCAACTTAATGTTGAACCATACTGTTAGGACTAAGCCAACGCTCTGTGGGAGCAAGAAGCTTCTACGCAAAAATGTGCATCCTAAGGAATTTTTTCCAGAAGAGGTAGTGTCTGTGATGAATCATTAAGACTGACAAAGGTGAAATTCCTCTTCAGAAGGAGAGTGTCACAATAACAAAGTCACAGAGTTCTGATACTGATTCCATGTAGTATATATTAATCAAAGTCATACTGTGTTATAACAAGCAAAGTCCAAAATGAATATTAGCTCAAATGTGATAGAAGTACATTTTTCTCTTGTTTGTAATGTCAAAATGAGTGCTTCTGATTTCAAGGAGTCTCTTAGCCTCAGAAAGTCAGGGACCTTCCATCTGGTATCTCCACCACGGCTAATACGCAGAGTCCGAGGTCTTCAAACTTTTCAGTATAAAGTTAGCAGATAGGAAGACTATGACTAATCACCTTTAGGTGATTTCATGTCATCCAGGAAGTAACCAATTTCACTCCCGTTTGCCTGGAATATAGTCACATTCTCACACCTATTTACAAGTGAGGATAGGAAGCATTTTATTTCTTTTTGCCCAGAAAGGGCATAATTTGCTTTTAGAAAACATAGTGGTATCTGCTATTGTATATAAATTCTGTTATTTTGGTGAAATAGGTGAAGTGAGAAAGAAAGGAAAAGCCCCACAATCGATAACCTTTTATTGCATAATAAAGAACTTGAGGTTAAATCACCAAATATTGGAACCAGCAGATGGTGTAATGGTTGCATCACTGGACCCCCACATAGTCAACCACGTCGAGACCTGGACCCAGCGGCTTCAAACTCATGCTGAGCCTGTGTGTGTTCATTCCCAATATCCTGAGAGGAGACTGGAGGATAAGGGATTGCAGTATGGCCATTTCACCTGGGGGTGGGGGGATGATTTCTCACTTTCTGTCTCTCTGTCTTTCTCTGTCTCTCCAGAGTGCATGCACTTTATAGCAAAATCTCTCTTAAAAAATTGGCAAATATTAATTGAGCACACTCAGGTGTCATATCTGGTGCTAGGGGACAAAAAATATATTCCAAGCTTTGACTTCAAGTTAGCTATATTTTAGCAAGAGACATTGAAAAATAAATTAATAATAAAAGCTTTGATTTTTTTTTAAACTCTTAGGTGAGGGGAAAAGAGAGACATTGAATTAAGGTGATGGAATTATCTGATTTGCTTTTATATGTATTATTCAAATGATGGCAAGCATGATATGTTTAAGAATGAAAGAACAAAGGCAAATGAGATTTATTTTTACTTTAAATAGAATAATATTAGTAGAATGGAAAGAAACTGAAAAGTGGAAATTCACAGTTTACTGCATGTGGAGAGTATAAGAAAAATCATACCTGAATTCTAGGTTGCTGACTTGGATTAATGAGAGGGTGCTATTACCACAAACAAAAATGTGGAATACAGAAGGAGAGCTTGGCCTGAGTTAAGATGATATGGCAAATTCCATTTTTGACAAGTTGAATTTTGAATTTCTGTGATATGTCTAGTGAGTGATGCCCACCATAATCATGGGTACTACAGAAGGCTCAAAGATGTCCATACTCTAATTTATGGAACTTTACACACTTCATGGGACGTTTACCTGCAACCCTACTTGGTAAAAGACATTTTGCAAAAGTGAGTAAAGATCTTGAGAGAAGACTACCTTGTATCATCCAAGTGGACTCAATGTAATCACAGGAGTCCTTTTAAGAAGGCAGCAGGGGACCAGCAGTTAGCATAATAGCTATGTCACTGGACTTCCATGTAGTCAACGGCGGTTCAAGTCCCAGACCTGGCAGCTTAAACTCACACCAGGCACGTGTGTGTGCGTGCCCAAGGTCCCGAGAGGAGAATGGAGGAGAAGGAATTGCGGCATGGCCATCCCCCCGGAGAGTGATTTCTCGCTTTCTGTCTCTCTGTTTCTGTCTGTCTGTCGAGCGCACATGCCCTATAGTGAAAACCTCTCAAAAAAAAAAAAAAAAAGGCAGCAAGATGATCAGAGTCAAAGAATACATGAGAATAGAAACAGAGATCAGAAAGGCGAGGAAATTCTATGTTGCTAGCTTTGAAGATGGAAGAAGGCGCCATGAGAAAATGAATGTAAGCTCAAGAAGTAGAAGCAAGAAAAGGCAAAGAAATGAATTTTTCCCTATATCCTGCAGAAGAAAGAAGCATTGTTAATACCTGACTCTTGCACAGTGAAACCCATTTGGGACTTCTTACCTCCAGTACTGTAAGAGAACGAAGTGTTGAAGTCACTAAGTTGTGGCTTAAACAGCAATTGTACAACAGCAATAGGAAACAATTACAGATACAAATATTGGTTTTCCAAGAATGAATGTATAGATATATGGTAGGTAAAACCATTAAACTGGATGAAATCACCCCAAAAAGTGTAAAGAAATAGACTATAAGTCCTCAGAATTACAAAAATTTAAGGGATTCCAGAGGGTAACCTAGCATAGGTGAGCCGGGCAGTCTTAGGACAGCCTGAGAGAGTGTGGTATCATAGAAGTCAAAGTCATAAACAAGCAGTGAAGAAAAAAGTGGTCCACATATTCAAATGCACTCCAAAAGTATTTGTGATTTAGTAGATGTAAACTGATAAGCTAGGGTGGTGAGAGGTATGAGTGTGACAGGAAAAAATAAATAAGAAGGAGAAAACAAGCATATCAGCTTGCAAGGCACTGATGATACTGTGGGACCAATATAACTCAGAGTTTTGATATCAAATTCAGAGTGATATTTTTGTACTCTTGCCCTACACTACTTCATGGGATTCTGTTGTTCCCAACCGATATTCCAGGTTTATCTTTATAGTAAAACATGCTCTATTGATATAGCAATTAATATTTAGTAAAGGGGACCAGCAGTTAGCATAATGGCTATGTCACTGGACTCCCATGTAGTCGACAGCAGTTCAAGTCCCGGACCCAGTGCCTTAAACCCACGCCAGGTGTGTGTGCATGCATGCCCAAGATCCCAAGAGGAGAATGGAGAAGAAGGAAGGGATTGTGGCATGGCCATCCTCCCTGGGTTGGGGGTGGGATGGGATTTCTCGCTTTCTGTCTCTCTGTTTCTCTCCGTCTTTCTGGTGAGCGCATGTGCCCTATAGCAAAAACCTCTCCCCAAAAACAATAATAAAATTAAATTTAAAAAATAAATATTTAGTAAAAGAAAGCAATGTGAAACCTCTCATCAGAATATTTTTATGCCATGCTTCTTGGAAAGTAAGATTTGTCACATTCAAAAGAATGATAAACTTCAAGAACGTATGATCTCTGTGGTAGAAGACGGCAGGCAGTGAGATCAAGGTGATACTACAGTTTCCTTTATTTATCAATGGCTCCTATTCACTGAATGGACTTTGCATGGTCTCTGTCATATACACAACCCTGTATACTAGATTTCACAATCCTCAATTTATACATGTAGAAACAGACATGGGAACTTAGTCAACTTGCTCAAGGCCATAGCTAATAAGCAGTAAATCCAGCCATTTAATCCACATCAATTTCAATCCAAACTCCGATTTATTCCATTACTCTGTCCCATATTAGTCATTAGATAAAACAAGTAGGAGAAAAACTATTTATTTTATTGATAGTAAGTTATCAGTCTCCCAGAAAGTGCTTCTTTAATAACAAGAAAGTCTTCTGTGTTGTAGTATTTTTTGATATTGGCTAGTTTTACTTTATTGTTTAAGTGCAATGAACTTGCCAACTGATGCATGTACAATTAATATGAAATATAATTTTCACTTTTAGCACCTTGAAGAATTTTACATTTAGTGACTGGCCTTAATTATGGAAAGGAATTTTATACTTTATGTATTATTTAAAAAAATACATAAACTGGTACTTTGAAATATTCTTAGTAAGTTAGTAACACATGGACTTACTGGACCATATATTTTATAAGTGCTGTAGTTATATAAACTGTGGAAAATATAATAATTCTGACTTCACTATTTCCTAAATATTGCATATCTTATTCTAAATGAAGTGTTTGCTCTGTAAGTGAAAACTGTT
The DNA here is from genome assembly GCF_000334495.1 of Tupaia belangeri chinensis. Lineage (NCBI taxonomy): Eukaryota > Metazoa > Chordata > Mammalia > Scandentia > Tupaiidae > Tupaia > Tupaia belangeri. The sequence goes on from NW_006207163.1 coordinate 2,499,260, forward strand.
CCATTTTTTTATGTTTTCCTCATTTCAGAGATTTTTCTGCAATTTCACTTGTATTGATGCAAGTGCAGCTGTGATTTTTAAAGAGGTGTTTATTCCACTCCTTGTACAGAGTTCTCCATCGTATTCTACTCACATAGTTCAAGAGTTAAAATATGGAATGACAGTGGCAAAATGCATTAGACAACAAACCAGACTCCAGAAATGCAATTTATGTAAGGGAAAGTTGAAATCAACTGAACCTCAACTTAAATATGAGGAATAACTCCGTATAATCTTTTGCTCAAACAAGTGCAAAGATGTTTAAGATTTAAGTTCCCAGTTAGGTTAAACATTGAATATAGCTCTATATTGAAAAGATATTGTTGGGGTCAGCAGGTGGCATGGCAGTTGGGGTGCTGGACTCCCACATGTTTGACTGCAATTTGAGTCCTGGATCTGGTGGCTTGCTTTCTCACTTTCCCTTTTTCTCTGTCTCTCTCTCTAGTCAAATTTAAAAAATAGTAAATAAAGTAAAATACATAATTATGTTTAAAAAAAGAAAAGATATTGTTTAAAAAGACCAACATGTAAAAATAGAAAAATTTACTTCTGTTTTTACAAATTTGACATTCCTACATACCACCCTCTGGTTCAAGAGAATCTTTAAAAGCACAGAACATTCATATGTGTAATATAATACATATTCCATAGAAACTATTGGCCATATGCATCTCTATATGTGTCTTATTCTTCTAGGTCTGTCAATCTAGCTTTTTAAGTGAATGTGTCAAACCACAATGAACACAATGTTTTAAACTTCTATATTTGGAGGTTATTTTTACTATAGTCTAACCCAGCTCATTCTGACATATATATATGTAAGTGTCCACACTAAATGGAAACAAAAAAGACTATCATTTTCATGTTATTTCAGATAATGTTTTGTAGTCATCAGGTTTTTTTGTCATATTGGGTTTTTCTATCAAATAAGTGACAGAAGTCTTTTAATTTTTAGTTTCTGCATTTTAGAATTAATAAAATATTAGTTAGGCTCAATATCTATCAAGCTAATAGCAGGTAATATCGCAGGAAACAGTAAGCATTATTTCTTTTTTTAAGTAAAGAAGCTCTTTGAACATAGGGGCATTTTTTTTTGTATTTTATTCACTTGTATAATAAAAATCATGTGTCTAAGTGATTAAAGATGCTGTAGGTCTAATAAGATTAAATTCTGGTTTTGTTTTTGTGCTGATCACCACTGTTAAATAAAAAAAAATAACTGCTTATGGAGGATGTGCAGATGTCATTTTCATGAGGAAAATTTCTCACAGTCCTATTCTGAGTTCTTTATACATAATATTAGCTAAAGTTATTGACTATATACTCTCAGTAGGCCCTATTTTAAACCTTTTTGTAAAAAAATTCAGATATTTTTGCTATAAGGCATGGGTGCTTGCCAGGGACACAAAGAGAGTCAGAGAGAGGGAATGAAAAATTACCTCCCAGGAAGGATGGTCATGCCACAATCCCTTCTTCATTCTCCTCTCAGGATTATGGGAGCAGAGGTACAGGCACCCACTGTGATTTTCAAATCACTAGGCCTGGGGCTCAAACCATAATCAACCATGAAGGTAACCAGCTACATTCTGGATAGTTTATTTATTTATTTATTCCATGAACAAGAAAAACAGAAAGAAAGAGAGAGAGCACTTCCAACAGGCTGGATGTTGTGATCCACTCCCACTCTTAGGTCAGCTCTGAATCATGAGCACACAAGTGCCGAATGTTCTCAGGGAGGATTCTGGACATGAACTCGCAACTTTCCTATGTGAGTAAGCCTCATACAAAATTGTATTTCAGGGACCAGCAGTTAGTGTGATGGCTATGTCACTGGACTCCCATGTAGTCTACCACGGTTCAAGTCCTGGACCTGGTGGCTTAAAACTCACGCCAGGCACTTGTGTGTGCGTGCCCAAGATCCTGCGAGGAGAATGGAGGAGAAGGGATTGCAGCATGGCCATCCTCCCTGGGGGGTGATTTCTCGCTTTCCATCTCTCTGTCTTTCTCTGTCTGGCTGGCGAGCGCATGTGCCCTCTAGCAAAAACCTCACCAAAAAAAAAAAAAATTGAATTTCACTCCCGGCC
>NW_006207163.1:2501478-2513757 GCF_000334495.1 Tupaia belangeri chinensis
GCAGAGGCACAGGCACCCACTGGGATTTTCAAATCACTAGGTCTGTGGCTCAAACCATAATCAACCATGAAGGTAACCAGCTACATTCTGGATAGTTTATTTATTTATTTATTCCATGAACAAGAAAAACAGAAAGAAAGAGAGAGAGCACTTCCAACAGGCTGGATGTTGTGATCCACTCCCACTCTTAGGTCAGCTCTGAATCATGAGCACACAAGTGCCGAATGTTCTCAGGGAGGATTCTGGACATGAACTCGCAACTTTCCTATGTGAGTAAGCCTCATACAAAATTGTATTTCAGGGACCAGCAGTTAGTGTGATGGCTATGTCACTGGACTCCCATGTAGTCTACCACGGTTCAAGTCCTGGACCTGGTGGCTTAAAACTCACGCCAGGCACTTGTGTGTGCGTGCCCAAGATCCTGCGAGGAGAATGGAGGAGAAGGGATTGCAGCATGGCCATCCTCCCTGGGGGGTGATTTCTCGCTTTCCATCTCTCTGTCTTTCTCTGTCTGGCTGGCGAGCGCATGTGCCCTCTAGCAAAAACCTCACCAAAAAAAAAAAAAAAATTGTATTTCACTGCCGTGCCACTGCCCAACCTCATAAATTATAAATTCTTAATTATTTTACAGATAAGGAAACTGAGAGTCAGCATATACTTAGTAACTTACTCAGAAGTAGAAGTGGAATGCAAATGTGACCAGCCTACCCTGAAGGTGTGCTCTTTATTTCATGAGCCATCAAGTCATTTCACAAGCACATATACTGAAAAGAACTAAACATAAAGGCTTTGGAGCTTTTTACATCTTGAAAAATACACTAACTGATGGAAAAACACTTCCTCAAATCTGCTAGTTAAAAAACACTATTCATTTCAAAAACAAATAAGTTAACAAATTCGTGAACATTCTTCTCTTGAAAAACTTTAATAAGTCAAGTCATTTTGTATGATCTCAGAGTAAATTTTCCACGTTAAGCCAAAAATTATAATGTGATGTCTTTAGTTTGTTTTATGCCATTTTAATTGATGGTAAGACAAATTAGAAAGGTTTAATTATTTCTTCAGCTACAAAACAGGTACTTTTCATTTTAAAATGTAGATCATTGTACATTCCTTGAACAAAGAAATGTGATATCCTTGGCTCTTTTGAGAGAGAGCATGTTTTTTCCATGTATTTTCTGTAGTTGATCGGCATTAACATACCACCATGCATACTGTAATTTAAAAAACTTTGAAGGCCTTCAGTTAAAAAGATGCATATTATTTTTTAAACGATACATACTTGAAATGCAAAGATGGTTTAGCAGGGCCAATGATAATGCTTCTGTCAAGATACCTGGTAAATCTTCTAGTAAATTGTGGTGGTTAATTATTACAAAATGCTGCCTAATTTTCTTTAAAGTAACTCCTAAGCAACCAACTTCAGGAAAAAAAAAATACAAAAAAAAAAAAAAACAGAACACCAGAAGCTGCATAAATCCCCTAAAAGAGCAATAAAATACCTTTCCAAAGAAACCAAACCCAGATTCCATACCATAATTCAGGCAGCACGGCCCATCATAAACAAAAATTCATTATGCCTGCTGTGTGGAAAAATGTTAAGCAAGAAGAAATAAACAGAGACTGTTTTAACAAATCATATTAGCCAAATGAAAAAAAAAGGATAAAGCCACAGTTCTGAATGAGACTGCCAATAAAGCTTAAAACCAAGCCAGATTTTGGAAGAAATCTAAACATACCCAGACCAAGTCTAAGTCTTCCTAAGATATTTTATTCTGAGTTTTTTCTTTCAACTATTTCCTTTATGTTTAGGGGAAAACCTTGACCAGATCTAAAGATGTGATATTAAATGCATACTGTATCCAAACCTAAATTGAAGATACAACTGAGTGAAATTTAGAGACATGAAACAGAGCATCATTCCCATATGAGAATTATAAAATACATCAGGAGGAGATAAAAATGTTTGCAGTTGTATTAAAAGGTTGCCTTAAAAAAGTCCAAGAATGGTCATTTATAATCCAGTCTTTCATTTGATGTATAAAGCTGCGAATAGATGCAGTATGCATATTCTTTAGGATTTTGCAGCATATTTTGTTATGAACATGTAGTAATTGTCCTTTTGTGGAGCCATAGATCATCTAAATGCTTTCTTATTTGATGTGACATACACAATGACAATTAGCTGCCTGAGAAACTCCAAGAAAAAAATGTAAATCCCCATGATGGAATGAAATCATTTGTAGAATAAGATAATCTTAGCTCTTCTCTGGCTTGGTATTTTAGAGATACAATCTGATATCCCTCTGTCTGAGTGACAAGGTCCTCTTTACATTCAGGTCAACATCCCATAACTGTGATCTTGAAAGAGAGAGAGAGAGAAGGGAAAAAGATGAAGTGAGGAGGGAATGAAGGAAAGGAAATACTTTACAGAAGTCAATAAAATCAAAATACGTCATCTCTGCCAGGGGTATTGTGAAGTTAGGCATTTACAGGCATGCACCACATAACAACATTTCAGTCAACAACGACTGCATATACAATACCACATAACATTTCAGTCAACAACGACTGCATATACAATAGTTGTCCTGTAAGATTACAAGACACTATATCACTTAGCCTAGATGAGTGAGGCTATGTATCCTAGGTTTGTGTAAGTACAGTCTATGATGTTCTCACAACAACAAAATCACCAAATGACTTATTTCTTATGTCCATGGTTAAGCAACACAGGACTGAATTTCTTTCTTGGAGAATGTCTCTTTTACATGCTCAGATACAACCTAGACTGTAGAGTTAAGCTAAAAGAGCCTTCCTACATTTTGACCAGAACCACCATCTTGCAGTAATTCACCAAAGTGACAAACATAAACAGGAAGAGTAGAAGCACCCCCTATATGTTCTCTGGGCCTTTTAGAAAACATAGAGTGGTTCCTTTGGTCACACACTCATGAATCTACCAGAAAGGTGATATTGTAGACATCAAAGGATGAATCCAGCTCAAAAAGAAATGTCCCACAAATGTTCCCATGGCAAAACTGGAAGAGTCTACAATGTTACCCAGCATGCTGTTGGCATTGTTATAAACAAGTTAAGGACAAGATTCTTCCCAGGAGAATCTTGAGTACACTAAGCATCCTAAGAAGAGAGATAGCTTCCTAAAACATGTGAAGGAAAATGACCAGATAAAGAAGAAAGAGAAACAGAAAGTTATCTGGTTTCAACTGAAGTGTCAACCTGCTCCACCTAGAAAAGCACACATTGTAAGAACCAACAGAAAGGAGCCTGAGCTTCTGGAACCTGTTACCTATGAATTCATGGCATGATAGTTATTATTAAAATTAAATAAACTCTGGTCTGAAAAAAAAAACAAAAAAACTTTGTAACTTATTCTGGGACCTTGGGGCCAGCGATTGGTGTGGTGATTAAGGTCAGTGGACTCTCACATAGCAAACTGCGGTTTGAGTCCCAGACCTGGCAGCTGCTTTCTCATTTTCCCTCTCTCTCTCCCTTTTTCTTTCACTCTGTGCCTTTCTGGTCAAATGAAAATAGATAAATAAGAATGAATAGATAAAATAATGCTTTAAAAATTATTCTGGGATTTTAATCACCATTGTTTACAGTGATTACTATTGGAGAAAAAGTTATATTAAATTCCAGTTAACTAAAGTGTGAAGACATTTTTTAGAACAGAATCCCTTTGGAGATTGTGAAGTGTTTATATAGTTCAAGTCGAACTAAATGCTATCAATGTATTGAGAGTATCAATCACGACGATCAAAACAAATCAAACTAGATTTGCATCTAAAATATCTAAAAGAAGCAAAAAGACTGATTTCAAAATAATAATTGATTAGGTGATCATGTATTAGCACTGTCATGTTCTTTTTTTTTTTTTTTGAGAGATTTTCATTGTAGGGCGCGTGTGCTCGCCAGACAGACAGAGAGAGACACAGAGACAGAAAGCGAGAAATCACCCCCCAGGGGGGATGGTCACGCCGCAATCCCTTCTCCTCCATTCTCCTCTCGGGATCTTGGGCATGCACGCACACGCGCCCAGCGTGAGTTTTAAGCCACCGGGTCCGGGATGTGAACCGCGGTCGACTATGTGGGAGTCCAGCGACATAGCCATTACGCTAACTGCTAGTTCCCATGTTCTTTTTCAGTATGGACTTTCTTTCCTCTTTCAACCACTGAATTTTCTGGATACATTTCTGAACTAAGTGTGCACTTCAAAGATATCCATATTCCTTTCTATACATCATACCTATATACATTGAAGTAATCTAAAAGAAAAGAGAGACGACAGAAGAAATGAAACAAAATGTGTAGGTTTTGTTCCACATACCTACATTATTGCTTAGTTACCTAAGACAACTCTCTCCTACTGTCTCATCACTGCTTTACTTTTTCTTTCTCCATTTTGTATGTCACCCATTTTAGCTAAAGCATTGTTACACAGCTTTCCTCCTTGACAGAAGAGAATGCGGGTAGCTGGATGGAGAGAGAGTATGGAAAGGAGAAACTCAATGGAGAATACACAAGTGTGAGAGAAGGCAGTTCTGAGACTCATTGATTAACCATTAAAATGATAAGTGTGTATCATTCATGCAGATGAAGTTCATGTTTGTGTCTGTGTTCATTATGGCTTTATTACTACACTTGGGGGTAGAAAGGACATTATCTTGTCATTTTTTTTTTTTTTTTAGAGGGCACATATTCTCGTCAGAGATATCAGTGAGGCATAGTCCACTCTGTCAGAATCAGGGGCCGACAGACATAGATGCCCAGTTTGTCTTTCAAACCTCTAGACCCAGGACTCAAACCAGGTAATTGACTTTGTGGGATTTAGCAATTTTAACGACCAAGCCAAAGTTGTTTTTTTTGTATCAATTCTTAAAGATGATAATTTGTTCTGTATCTTTATTTTTAATAAATATAAGTTTTATTTTTTATCAATACCATTGTCTCACTAATAGTAAAAATTTAAAATAAGGATTTTTCTCCTCTCTCTTCTGCTCCTACAATAAAATAAGGGTACATATTTATATATGTAAATGATGCAGAAAAAAACAGAAATCTATAGTCAACAGACAAAAAAGCCCAAATTTGGGTAATTTGTATATAATATAAAACACAGCTCGTGGATATTTTTTTCTTATAATTAATTATAAATTATTAAAATTATAGTTTTTATTTTCACAGTGATTAAATGTAAATTTAAAACAATAATAATAACACACATTGATGAGAATATAAATAAGCTGAGACCCTCAAGAAAATAGCTAAAAGAAATACATTCATCAAAATGATAGTAAGACTAACTATGATTTTCTTCTCAGGTCTTAAAATAAAAATCTCATGAAACAACTATGAGTTTATTTATTTTTCTGACATCTACTATTTCACTTCCTTTAAATGCTAACAGAATAAAAATTATAGCAATGAATCAATTTCAGGCTAATGGACAAATATTCCAGTTTAAAAAGGCATTCTTTCTTCAATCTGATTTTCAACAAAAGCTTTCTTTAGCCTTTCCTCAAGGCTGACAGCTTCTAGTTAATTTACCGAAATTGAAATGTCCATATTCATTATCAATAAATCACTTATGCTTCTGAAGGTACAGAAACAAACATTTTGCTGTTCGATTATATGTATTTAGGGATTACTAATTTTTAATTTAACTAAAAGACATCAGAGATTTAAGTGATGTACTTTGTAAACCAATACAATGTGGAGCTACTGACAAGATGAAAAAACTTACTAAGAATTAAAAACTTAAAGGAAAGATAAGGATTATGTTTTCATTAAGCCATTTTTACCAAATAAATTATTTTGAACTTTTATAGAGCTTATTTGAGGAAAATCTTTGGTTTTAATGCTTTGCAAGTAATGCTCAAGGCTGCTTAATATATAAAATCAAAGTAGTGTAAAAAATAATTACAATGAATAAATATCTTACACCATTTTTTTTTTTTACTTTTAAGCTATTTGTTAAGTTACACAAATACATTAAACAACCTGTTATAATCATAAAAACCTGGGTTGATCAAATTAAAAATAATTACCCCAACTTAAAATTTCACTCTCTTTTAAACAATGAAATTATAATTTAAAATTCACTAACAAGGGAAAAGCTCCTTGTATGTATATTTTTGTTAATATATCAACATTAGTGGGGCCAACAAGTAGCATGACGTTAAGGTCCGGGCTCCCCTATGGCTGACCACATTTCCGGTCCCAGACCCAGCTGCTTAAAAATCATATTGGGCATATGTGCATGCATGCCCAAAGTCTGGAAAGGAGAATGGGAGAGAAGGGATTGTGGTGTAGATATCTTCCCTGGGGAGAGGTTCACTTTCTCTCTCTCTCTCTCTCTCCAGCAAGTGCATCACCCTATGGGAAAAAAACTGAAATATTTATGTATTGCATATATATCCACACTTGTAATAATCAAACTCAAATCCTATATTATCTATGTAATTTGTAGCATGATTATTAGCACTATATTTTTTAATAATTTTATTTTAGAAAATTATTTAATTATTTTAGCACAATTTTTCTTTTTTTTTTTTTTTTAGCTACATAATGCATGGGCTTACTAGGGAGACAGAGAGACAGAGAGATATAAAGTGAGAAATCACTCCCCAGGGAGAATGACCACGCCACAATCCCTTGTCCTCCATTCTCCTCTTGGGATTTTAGGAATGCATGCACACACACCCAGCATGAGTTTTGAGCCACTGCATCCAGGACTCTAACTGCAGTTGACTATGTGGGAGTCTAGCAACATAACCAATATGCCATCTGCTGGTCACAATCATTATAATTTTTAATCACTGTAATTTTATAAATTGTTAAACACCAACCCATGGCATGGTGGTTGATGTGGCTGGATCCCACATGGCCAATTGTGTGGTTTGTGCCCCAGACCTGGACGTTTGAGAAACATGTCAGGGACATAGAGTGCAGGCCCAAAAATCCCAAAAAGAGAGAGAAATGAAGGAGAAGGGATAGCAGTGTGATCATTCTCCAGAAGAAGTGGTGGTGCTTTTTCACTTTGCTTACTCTCTCTCTCTCTGCCTTCAGTTTGTGCACAGCTCCTCTGGCAAAATTTTTTTTTTTTTGGGGGGGAGAGATTTTTGCTAGAGGGCACATGCGCTCACCAGAAAGACAGAGAGAGACAGAGAGATGACAGAAAGGGAGGAATCACCCCCCAGGGGGGATGACCATGCCACAATCCCTTCTCCTCCATTCTCCTCTTGGGATCTTGGGCAGGCACCCATACACACCCGGCGTGAGTTTAAGCCACCAGGTCTGGGACTCAAACTACATGGGAGTCCAGCGACATAGCCATTACACTAACTGATGGTCCCTGGCAAAAAATTTTTTAAAGAATTTTAATTATTTTTGTTACATACTATATGCTCATTTATGAAATTAGAGCATATACATTCACAAAAATAATTTTAACCATCAGATGATATAGATATTGATAGAGAACAAGATATAAAATACAGTCATAGTTGCTCATATTTTTCATAGTTTATGGATCCATTGCCTGAGGCGCATACATGAACATGCTACCTAAAATGCATTTATCACCATATATTTTCCCCTCTTACTCTTTTTCTTCTTGTATTCTTTCTTGTGCTCGCAAATGTGTATGTGACATACAGAAAGACAGATGCATAAGTATGGATTTAGTACATTTTAGAAGCTGAGAAGCAGGGGCATATAAATAGATAAGTATATAAATATACTTATAAATAGATAAGCATATAAATGTATCTGCTTTTTTATCTATATCCACAGGTATTCTGTGCATACATTCATATATAGAGACATCCACAGAACACATGTTACCAATTAAAAGTTACATAAACTTAAATCGAACTACAAGCTTCAAAGCATGTTTGCCTATGAAAAACTGCATTGCCTAATTCAATGAAAAAAATCTTTCCATAAATGAGCACAAGAATTCTTCTATATTTAATTTTTCCTATAAATCTACGAAGTCGGGGAGGAGAACTGGCAAACATGAACTATTCCCAATCTTTACTAAGTATGATCTAATAGAAGAGTGAACCATTAGTACATTGGCTACTTTCCTTTCCTAAAGTATCATCTATTTTGCTGCCCTTTGTTTATAACCATTTTCTGTTTGTTTAGTGGTAACTCAAAAATCTTACTTTTAAAAATGACAATGCAAGCATTCACCCATGTATAGAATATGTGCCTAGACACCTATTAAACCAAGGAAACTCTATGAAATACTAAAGGTATAAAATTGCCCTCTGAAGAATGTAAAATCTAGCAGAGGAAACATGTGAATGTTCAGCTAACTATCGTGGGTGAAGTAACCCGGTATGATCAAAGTGCAGCGGAAACATTCGGAAAAGTGACGACTTCCAACTGGGAGGTTGAAAAGCTGGAGACTTCACAGATATCTTTCTTAAGAAACAGTAGCAGCAGATTTCAAAGAAAATGTCATAACTTGAAGTTTACAAAAAAGTCAGGGAACCATGGCATGTCATAACAAACAAGACACAGAATGATGCTGTCTAATCATATAAACCAGGTCGATGTCTTGACTGACTTAATCAGTCAGGTCAGGAAAAAGAAAGAAAGGTTTACGTTGTGATTGACGTGACTGGGACAAAGGGTTCACACTTGTTTGTCTGTGTATAGAACCAGAGTACATGTGTGTACCCACTACACAAATGAAAGAGGAAACAGAGACACAGAGGTGACAGAAGTGACTGTATGTACTTAGTGATCAAATTATTCTCTTTAACCTGCAGTGAATCTGAAGGAAAGAGGAAGGAAAAAGAAACAAACTTGAGTTCTGATAGAGTGAGTAGTGCTAAGGAAATACAGAGAAGAATGAGGAAGAATCAGTGGTGGAGAGCTAGAGAGTCAAAAACTAGAAGAAAAGTAAGATTTGAGAAAACAGAAGTAAACAGTGAAGGAGGAGAGAGAGGGCCAAAAAAAGAAGGGCAGAAGAAAAAAAGGAAGAAAAATGATGAATATGGGTCATGAGAAAAATAGAAGCCATTGAACAAAAATGAAAGCAAAAAATCAATCTTGTTTGTGGGAAAAGAGAAAGGACAGGCAAGCTTAGACCCACAGAAAATGTGACTTATATGCTTAAAGGCGCTTTTCTTTTAAGTTATATGTATCCAGGAAAGCTTTCAGTTTATTGATGCTCGTCTAGTAAGCCTTTGGTGACATGGGTTTTAAGTTTCAGCTATATTTAAAATTTCTATTGCATTTGAACACTAAAATGGCACATGTATGACTTGAATAAAAATAAACCAATTAAAAGGGTTCTTTAGAAGAATTTGAAGGAAGTTATTTTATCTTAGTTTCTGTTTCTTTTTGCATATAATGACAATGAAAAGATACCTGTCATTTTCAAAAGGTAGTGAATACCATTTACCAAGTCCATTTTAGTCCTTTTGAGCAGCTTGCTTCTTACTCAAAATCTTCAGAAGACAGCAGTCTCCCTATGTTCATAACTAGATGTTAGAGACTTTTTCATATTTTTCTTTATTATTTTGTTGTAAAATACATTTGATAAAATGTTGTTAAATTATAAAGCAAGCCATTACTTTCAAGGACTGTGTTCTACTTTATGAGCTAATCTACTACAGAAACAGGTAATGTGTCAAGTTTTACATCTCTGAAACACTCTTTAAAGGACAATATTTATGTCATTTTAGATGGAGTTCAAATGATACACATTAACTTATAGCTAGCTCAATTCTCTTCTTGCTCCAGACTGGTAGGATTTATGTCGCACACCTGACTTCCAAGTGAGCAGGTTAAGTATGCAATGCTAACTGCTTTTCTACCTTTCATTTCTCTCTAACGTAGGAAGCACTCATTTGCCCTAAAATGTATAAATGCAATTATTATGAAAAGATAAACATTCTTGTTGAAAATGTCTTAATGGATTAACTATCTGTAGTTTTAGATCTTTGTGCACTTGGCAAAATACCTGAAAATAATCTGTGTCGATGCATGTAAAATGATTGGAAAGCCACAAACAGTAAACCACAAAGCAAATTAGGCCAGTCCTTAACACGATCATTGGCCCAGCAACTTGAATGACAAGGGATTGGGAAGAAATGTCTTCCATCAAGTCCCGACATGTTTGGTACAAAGTATGTTTCCTTCTTTTTAGGAGGGGGTGTTTTCAAGCCATTTCTTTGGCTCATTATTTAGCTGCATTCCGTACCACAGATGGAGCACACTAATCAGGCTTCCTGGTGTCCAAATGTCACACTTCATGATAAATGTGATCTGTACTGACTGAAGTCATTATTTGTCAGTGTCCTCAACAACAGGCTAATGTCCAACAAGCATCAGAATAATCCTAAGGATAATCACAAAAAAGAAATATTTCTCTTAGATTAAAAGCTGAAGTCCTGGATACAGAAGAGCAATTCTGACACAATTTTGCTTATCTCCAAGAATGAACAAATAAGTCAATAAATAGTGGGTAACAGGAGTTAGGTTTCATACTATCAGAGAAAGAAGTTATAAAATGGAAAACTAGAATTAAACTCGTTGGCACTGAGAGAGCACACACACACGCATATATATATATATAAAATAAATATACTTACATATACATTTGCTCCTCGACTTACAGTAATGTTTTATCCTGACATGCCCATCATAAGTTGAGAACTCCTAAGTTGAAAATGCACCTAGTAGGCCAGCAGGTGGTGTGATGGTTAAGGGTGTTGGACTCCCACATGGCCAAGCATGGTTTGAATCCCAGACCTGGCAGCTTGCTTTCTCACTTTCTCTCTCTCTCTCTCTCACACACACACGCGCACATGCACACACACACACACAGATACACACAAACTGTCCCTCTCTGGTCAAATTAAAATAAATAAATAAAGTTAAATAAAATAATTCATTAATAAAAAGAAAAAAGAAAATGCACCTAGTATACCTGATCTACTGAACATCATAGCTTAGCCTGGCCTGCCTTAAACGCTGGGAACACTTAAATTAGCCCACAGTTAAACAAAATTATCGTACACAGAACTTATTTCATAATAAAGTTATAAAGAACTTTGAATCCAAATTCAAAATTTGAAATACAGTTTCTACTAAATGAGTATCACTTTCACACCATTGTAAGTAGGGAATGTAAGTATATATATATGTGTGTGTGTGTGTGTGTGTGACATATACATAGAGAGATCTCAAACTGTAAATTAACTGTAAATTAATAGGAAACAGAATTTTTCATCACTGGGATAAATTAACTTTTGACTAAATTTAAGGATAACATCAATAATGCTATGTAAACTACCTGACCCAAAGAATTCACCCTCCAAATGTCTGCTTTTCATTCCTTTGATTTTTTGTTAATGGTTTTGTCACATAAATATGAAAATATGAACCCTAAACTACATACTGTGTTGATTTAAGTCTCTCCAAAATGATATTGCATTTTACATTCTCAAAGAAAAATGATACCAAACAAGTTAAACAGGCAAGGGAGACCTTATTTAAGATTACTGCAATTGAATCAAGACTATTACAATATTAGAAAGTAATCTATGTGGAGACAACAGGAAACAGAATTTTTCATCACTGGGATAAGTTAGTGGAAAACTCTGAAGGCCCTTACAGAGGAGGTTAGTAAGTATATTAGAACATCCACATTTGTTCTTTGGTGTAAAATTGAGGAAGGGGATAGTGAAACTCCTACCCTCCCACAGAAACTGAAAGATACAGGCTCCATCTTTCTTGATGATTACATTCAAAAGGCAGACTCCCAGGTCCTTGAGAAAGACGCTGTTGGGTTGTAAAACTGGCAGGAGTCTAGGAGATTTATATCTCAAAGGCACAGAGAAAGAATTTGAAATTGCAAGGTTTCTAGAGAAAAATGCTCTAAGAAAAGAGAAGTCAGGGTTTAAAGTCTGGGAGAAGATTGTCTAAAGTTTAATCAAGCTAAAGGGAAAGTTGAGGCGATTATGATTAAAATATAGTTCCAAATTAATTTTTTATCATTATACTGCAAAGATTCACTCACGAGTGTATGTAACTGTAGTTCCCTCACATTTACTCCAGTATACTATTGTTTTTTTTTTATAAAGATATCTTTTTTTTCTTTTTAAGAATTATTTTATTTAATTTATTTATACATTTAATTTTTTAATTTGACCAGGGAGAGACACAGAGAGAGAGAGAAAGAAAGGGAAAGTGAGAAAGCAAGCCGCCAGGTCCAGGACTTGAACTATGGTC
>NW_006207163.1:2514551-2520089 GCF_000334495.1 Tupaia belangeri chinensis
GCACACATATATATATATATATATATATATATATATATAAAATATATATATATGTATATATATATAGAGAGAGATACAAAAATGTATTATACATGGATTAACATAATGTCTAATAAATGTATTATACATGGATTAACATAATGGTTAATCCATGGTTAACCATAAATAGTTCTGGCAGGGAACTACAAAATGAACTGAAGAATCTTACAGTGCCTGAGAGTAAAGAAGGACTTAACAACAACGAAAGAAAGATCAAAGCAGGGACCAGCAGTTAGCATAATGGCTATGTCTCTGGATTCCCATGTAGTTGACTGTGGTTCAAGTCCCGGACCTGGTGGCTTAAACTCATGCCAGGCGCATGTGCATCCTGCCCAAGATCCCAAGAGGAGAATGGAAGAGAAGGGATTGTGGCATGGCCGCCCCCCTGGGGGATGGTTTCTCTCTCTCTCTCTCTCTCTCTCTCTCTCTGTTTTTCTGGTGAGTGCATCAAAAACCCCTCCTAAAAAAAAAAAAAAAAAACATCAGCACATGTAAAAGGACACAGGAGCTATCCTAAAAGAACTCTCAATAGCAAAAATTGAAACTCTTTGAGAAATACAAAAAATGATAGTATTTGATTATAACTAGATAATAAAAGAAATATACAAGTCCCTGTGGGCATAAATAAATAACCGACTAAATAAATAAATGGGAGAGAGAGAAATCTTTTCAGAAGTATTTCATATAAATACAGAGACAATAAGGGAAATAAAAAGTTGTCATTTAAACACCACAGTAATTACTACTACTAGCAACATCCTCTAATGAATGCTAAAATCAGGTGGAACTTTATGGAACAACATGGTATTTGCCTCATTACCCTGAGTCCTGTCTTATCACTCTCCCTTTCATAGTATAGGGACCATCCGGCCTCAGGGCCTTGGCAGTGATCTACTCTCTCCTGTTACCTCTGTGGCTGTCTTGCAGCTCCTTCCTGTAACTTTCTTACTGAGGCTTTCCCTGACCTTCACTGGCAGCTCCTTCTACCCAGCCATTCCTTATCTCCCTACCCTTCTTTGCCTTTTAAGTTAGCACATCATTTCTAAGAAACTCTGTTTTTAATTTTTTCTTTTTTTTTAAAGAATTATTTTCTTTAACTTTATTTGTTTACTGATTTTAATTTGACCAGAGAGGGACACAATGAGAGAGAGAGAGAGAAAGTGAGAATGCAAGCTGCCAGTTCCAGGACCCAGACCACGGTCGGTCAGTAGGCCATGGGGAGTCTGGTAGCCTTATCCCCCCCACACCACCTGCCAGCTTCAATGATTTCTTTTCAAAATAATCTCCGGGGATGGCAGGGGAGCAGATAATTCTGTCTGTTTTAACTGTATATACCAAGCACCTAGAGCAGTGCCTAGCATCAATAAATACAACATACTTGTCAAATGCATGAATGAATTCTACAAATACTAAATTTCCACTGTGTTCCAGACACTGAAAACAAAATGGACATTAACCTTATGTTTGTGAAGAATACAGAGTAATGAGGAAACAGGCACTTACAGGAGTATCTGTAACATAGTAATTCCTGTAACCAATGCTAGGCAGACACTGAACAGAACCACCGAAGCCAATGTCAGCAGAGAGTCAGAAAAGTCCCCCTGAAATAAGTGACGTTTAAGTTAGATCTCAAAGGATGGGGAGGGAGACAAAGGGAAAAATTTTTTGGTTGGGAAGCAAAAGTATGAAGTAAGAAAACTGGAAGATCAAAAAGAGGATATAATGCATCTAAGAATGCAAGAACATGAATTGGGATCTTGAGAAAATTATTCTACAGGATACTGACATGTATATATTTACTTAATAATCAAACTACAGTTTCTTCGTGGCTGCCCTTTTTTAAATTTAAAGGTTTATCTATCTTTGCCACTTAAACGTCTAATATAAAATGCTTTCACCATGACATGATTATTTCCATGCACTCAAATTTAATTTGATGTAACTTATATCACATAAGACTGGCTTTCAAATTTGTATTACAGTAATAGTTAAACTATAAGCCTCTTAAAAGTAGTGGGACCAGCAGTTAGCGTAATGGCTATGTTGTTGGACTCCCATGTAGTCGACCACAGTTTGCATCCCAGACCCGGTGGCTTAAAACTCACACCGGGTGCGTGTACATGCGTGACCAAGATCCTGAGAGGAGAATGGAGGAGAAGGGGTTGCGGCATGGCCATACCCCCTGGGGGATGATTCCTCCCTTTCTGTCTCTCTGTCTGGCGAGCACACATGCTCTATAGCAAAAAAAAAAAAAAGTAGGGGCTATATCTAACAATGTATTCCTGTATCTTCTATGATACTTAGCAGACTGCTTGGTGCAAAAGTAGATAGATATTCATATGTGATGCATGGCTACATTGCTCAGACATAACATTTAATTTATATTAATTCAAAAGATATTGATTGCCTACTTCCTATACACCATTCGTTGTGTATATATTCATTAGAAAGCCCATTAGAAATCCACAGAAGAGCAAGAAAATATACATTTCATGACACTGAACTTGTAAAACCTATCAGAATATTTAATGAACTGCATTATACTGATGATTTCAGTCCCCGGGTGCCAATATCCAGGAAGTAATTTTAGATGGCACATAGATAGGAAGCTAATATCATTAATGTCATAAATGAAAGATATTCTTTTTTCTACTTTTTTTTCTTTCTACAGTTTTATTTTCACGTGGTCCTTCTCCATGATCTTCTGGCCTCCAGGCCTCTGCTGTCTCTCTTCTCCTAAAGCTCTGCAGTGAGGTGTCTGAGCCAGCAATAATCCCCAGACTCTCTCTGTGTTTCAAAATCCCCTCTCTTCCTTTCCCCTCAACAATGAAAACTTGAGACCAATATTTTGGAAAAAAGTATTTCTGGAAAGCTGTCAACCCCTTCCTGGACACTAGTGAGACTTGATTTTCGTTCCATTCTTGGACATTACTGGTTCATTAAAAAAAAAAAAAAAATGGGGGTTTTGTTTTTGTTTTTGTTTTTATTTTCTCCTGGAGACAGAAGCAGTGGTAGCAAAGACAATAGAAGAAAGAATTTAAAATTTTTAAAAGGTGCCAAAGGAGAAAAAGAGAGAATTCAATATGTTCAACACTTGGCTTTCTCTTTCTTTGAATGTCATGTGCGTGCTTGTGATTAATTGCACATTTACTTTTTTAGATTACTTCACAGTAAAAAAAGGCTTTCCCAGAAAAAAGCCCTTGATAGTTTGCTTTCTGTTTTTGCTATGTCAGTCTCCTATCACATTAGCTATACAATTTCTATTTACCTCTCATTGCTTGTGTTGTTGAAAGACAGAAACATCAGAATACAATAGCTTGATTCACATTGCAATAACCTGGAAAATGCCCTAGAATCCACTGAGGCTTCCTGTGGCCATACCACGAAGGAAACGTCAAGATATCTGGTAGACTCCACAGTACAATCACCATTTCATCACTGCAAACACAGTGAGTTTACCTTTCTTACCATCCTAGGTAAGAAGACCTCCTAGTTAGGTTATTGAATGAGAGTCTATTTAACACATCTTGGGGCAAGTTTTCTAGTCAATGCCAGTCAGTCTTCTGTGAGCAATAAGGGCATCTTTAATGCTTATATTCAAAGTTCAAAAAAGTGATTAAAGACTTGGGGGCAGTAGGTTTCTCTGAAACTTGTACCCAAACATCCATGGAAATCAACATGGCCAGCACTTCAAAACATATGTTAAAAGTGAAAGGTTAGTTGAGGGTCAAGATGGGGGTGACGATTTACCTCATGTCCTTTCAGAACAGTTCACAGGCAAAAGTACCTTGTTTTCAAGGTTACCTAATTTTCTCCCTCTATCAGTGAAATCAGAAGTAATAATCCAGAGGAGATCTCTTCCTCCTTTAGGCAGGAAGCTTCCACACTATGCCACTCATGTATTCCTTGCAATTGATTAAGATTGCCTTAGATGTGGGGAAGCTGTTTCTGATCCTCTTATCACAGTGTAAAGAAAAACATGCTTGACTGGTTAATAAAAATGGAAGATGGAGTTACAAAGAGAAAAGTTCACTTGAAAACAAACAAAGACTAAAGTCCTTTGGTCACACCCATGGAAGTTAGACAAGCATATTTTAGAAATTGGGAGTTGAAAGGTCCTTGGCAAATTTTTTTAAATCTACCAATAATTATAAATATAAATACAAAAAAGTCACTTCATATTAGCTGTCTGAATTCAAATACATAAAACAAACAAAAAATGTTTTCCAGATTTAAGGCCGATGATCTATGCAGGCAATTGCCAAAGGCATCTGTAAAAGCAATTTTTGCATATGTACAAGGAACACTAAATGGATTCACTATATTTCATAAGTTATTAATATGTATGATTTTAACTTTGCCTTTCATAAATCACCATTCATTTTTTTCTTTTTCCATTTATATCTAATTCATTTTGGATTCTGCACAAGTAGTCATTTCTATAATGTTTTGCTATAATAATTACAGACAGTTCTAGAATATTAGCCCTCTAATAGCTCTGAGGAGTCAGTTATTAGTCTCTCATTTTACAAATGAAAATTCCAAGAAACAAAGAAATGAGGATTAAGGCAGAGTCAGAATTGAGTTCCCAACAATCCCCTTTCCACAGCAGACCATACTTGCTATTTTGGTTAAAATTGGGTTGTGGAGTCAGGCTGCCAGAGTTTGAATCCTTGTTCTACCACTGACCAGCTTTGAGACCTTGGATAAATTAGTCTCTCTAAACCTCAGTTTCCACATTATGAACTGAGAAGAATAATAGCATGTATTTCACCTACTATTGGTTATTTCAGAGAATGCTTTTTAAAGTGATAAGAGAACAGCACTTGGCTATGTCGCTGGATTCCCATGTAATTGACCACAGTTTGAGTCCAGACCCAGTGACTTAAACTCACGCCAGGCGCATGTGTGTGCGTGCCCAAGATCCTGGGAAGAGAATGGAGAAAGGATTGTAGAGTGGCAATCACCCCAGGGGGTGATTTCTCAGTTTCTGTCTCTGTGTCCCTCTCTTTCTGGCAAGTGCATGTGCTCTATAGCAAAAACCTCTAAAAAAAAAAAAAAAAAAAAACACGTGATTGTTAAATTGCTTAGCAGGATAATGAGTTGCTATATAAACATCTGTAACATATCAACCTCTCTATTAATAATCTCACTTTCATTTGGGTTGCCAGAACTGGAACCACCATTTTCTTCTGGAAAAGTTTGCTTGAAACCAAAGGACCATCAAGACAAAAATCTTAGTTTGCATATTCCAAAGTCTATCGGTAGTACTGTCTGATAGCACTTAATGTCAGTTTTTATTAATCTCAACCTACATTATCTAGTTGTTCAATAAGATAGATGCTGCAGAAAGAACCATGAGGTCTTTAATAAGATAGTACTTACGAGAAAAAAATTATAGAAGATTAAAAACTGACTATAGGATATACTAAAATATAACATAAACTAATTATTATGGCATTGAGAAAATTTCTAAAGATTGAATTATTTTGATTTTCA
>NW_006207163.1:2520120-2530453 GCF_000334495.1 Tupaia belangeri chinensis
CAGCAGGAAGAATGTGTCTTATTAACATAGTGTTTTTAAGTAAGGAGACTCAGTAACATATTTAGCACTCATTATATCCCTTTGGATATATTTTCTTAAAGCATATTCCTCTCTGTGGTTGAAAAGTTCACAAGAGGCCCCTTTCCTCTCCCAAGCCTCATATAAATGGAGCCATTTCAGGACGTTGCTAAGCACTTAGGAAGAGTTTGCAATGTGGTTCGTTTTAGTGCTGAGAAATTCTTCTTGGTGTTACCCTGACCTCAAGTGGTCTATTTCCTAATGCTTTTAGCAGGAAAAAAAAAAATCACAGTCTATTCAAGCTATTGTATTATTTATATAATTTTTAAAGTAGATAGAAAACACCATTTAAGATTAAATTTCCAGAGGTCTTTTTTTTTTCTTTATTTCTCTCTTTTTTCTTTCTTAAAGTCTTAAAAAGAATTGGTGGAGAGGCCAGGTTTCTTCTCTGGGATTCATCCTACTTTGGCTTTGGGTGTCCCCCTTCCCACCTCTCTCTGCACATCAGCCAAATAGTATTTCCTATTCCGTGAACCCCACATTTGGTGCTGCTTCAATTTCACATAATTTATATCTAATTTATATCGTTATTTTCCCACATTGAAATCTAGGTACCCATTCCCTCAAGACTTTGGGCAAAATATTAATAAACAGAGTTTTCCAAGCCTCGGTTTACTCCACAGTGAAAGTTGGTAGGTATAACTGCCTCAATATCATTCTCAGATCTATCCAAACCAGATATTATAATAGTTTAATGCCAGTTAGATATCATTTCCAAGCCCACCTCAGCTTCTGATTTTACTTTTGAATAAGTCACTTACATTTTCTTTTTCTCTTTTTTTAATAGTGTTTTTTGTTTGTTTGCTTGTTTGTTTGTTTTTTGCTATAGGGTACATGTGCTCACCAGAGAGACAGAGAGAGAGAGAGAGCCAGAGAGACAGAAATCACTCCCCACGGGGGGATGGCCATGCCACAATCTCTTCTCCTTATTCTCTGGGAATCTTGGGCATGTACACACACATGCCCAGTATGAGTTTTAAGCCGCCAGGCTTAGGACTTGAACCGTGGTCAACTGCATGGGAGTCCAACAATGTAACCGTTATGCTCTGTGCCGGTCCCAATCACTTACATTTTCTAAACCTTGTTACTCACCACGGGGGGATGGCCATGCCACAATCTCTTCTCCTTATTCTCTGGGAATCTTGGGCATGTACACACACATGCCCAGTATGAGTTTTAAGCCGCCAGGCTTAGGACTTGAACCGTGGTCAACTGCATGGGAGTCCAACAATGTAACCGTTATGCTCTGTGCCGGTCCCAATCACTTACATTTTCTAAACCTTGGTTTCACTATGTGATGTAATGGATGTAATAATGTGATCAACTTCAAGAGGTTATTACAAGAATTAAATGAAATAATACAAATATAATACTTAGCATTGTGCATAGAACACTAAGTGACCAAAAATGTTAACTATGATTGATATATAAAGCAACTGGAGCAGTACCTGGCATATGTGGTTGGATAAATGAGAGCTATTTTTAAATATTAGTGCTATGAGATATAACAATAATAATGGTAAACCCATCCTGATATCCAGGTTAATAAGTAATAATAACATTTTAACATTTACATTTCTGGTGACTTTCAACCCCCTTAAAATGGTGGGGGGAGGTATGGTTTGGATGACAGATAGGTGGCTCAAGGCCCTCCAACTGCAACTCACAGGTGGTCGTGGACTCTGATCGCACATCAGGCTTCCCCTGACTGTTGCCTGTGGGGACTTCGGCCGTACCACATGTGCTTTTTATTAGTGAGAATCGTATTTTACCTTTGAAGTTTCTTGTTTTAAAATCCAATAATCCTAAATGTTAAGCAATTCAAATTACATATAACTACTCAAAGATTTTACATAGCTCCTTATGACTTACCAATTTCTGTGTCAAATACAAACTTTATTTTACATATTCAAATTCCCAAGGACATTTATTTAGGAAACTTTTTGGTGCTCTAGTTCAAAACAGATGAACATGACCCAAGAAAGCTGGGACTATTAAATAAATTATGTAATCATGTCTCTGAGTCAGGCATTCCATACAACCTATTTTTAACAATAAAAATCTGGTTGATATATTCATTTAACCTAAGGAGAACAAAATATATGTATTTCCCAAATTAGGTGTTTTCTAATAAAGAGAACGTATGGTTAACAAACTAGATTAGGAAAATCATCTATACTATCTATCACCTCTTGCAGATTCACCATATACATTAATATGTTAAAGGTTCTGAAAATTCCTAGAAGATATGAATCTGTTTAAACTTGTTTTACCTAGCTAATAAGCAAATTTACAACTTGCTTGCTTTTGAAGAATACCTATTATGTGTCCGAAGAATGAATGTTTCCTGAAATACAATTATGCGTAGAAAAAAATATTAATCTAGATGTCTAATGAAGAAAAACAATGATTATTGGGTCAGCCAGTGGCATGGTGGTTAAGGCAGCTGGATTCCACATGGCTGGTTGCACAGTTCAAGTCCCTGACCCAGCAGCTTGAAAAACATGCAAGGCATGTGTGCATGTATGCCCAAAATCCAAAAAGGAGAAATGGGGGAGAAGGGACTATGGGGTGATTATTAAATGATGATTATTCTTTTCCCACATATTGAGTAAGTGAGGAATATTTATTACTTCAACTGTCACTTCTATCTAGCCTCTAGAAAGGAAAGGGAACCCAATCTCTTGCTACAATATAGATAAATTACCTAGTTAGTAGGCTACTATTGAACTTTATAAACATTTGCTTTGTACTTAGCGGAGCTAAGTACATTTTGTCCTTAATGGTCTGAATGTTTGTGTCCACCCAAATTCATAATCCCTGATGTGATGGTATTAGGCAGTAGGACCTTTGGAAAGTGTGATAAAGTCATGTAGATGGATACCTTATGTTTAGGTTTAGTACCCTTGTAAAAGGATGAAGAGCCCAGTGTTTTTCCCTTCCATCACATGAGGCAGCAAGAAGGCACTGTCTATGAAATAGGAAATGTGCCTTCATCAGACATCAGATCTGCTCTCTCAATGCCTTAATTACGGACTTCCCATCCTCCAGAACTGTAAGAGATAATTTTCTGTTGTCTATAAGCCACCTAGATTGTGGAATTTTGTTAAAACTGCCTGAATGACTAAAACGTAAAGCTTGTTGGGCCAGAAAACATGCCCTCTGGCAGATGAAAGGAAGAAAAAAAGGAAGAAAAAAAGAAAGAAAGGTCGCTCTGTGGTCTGGTGTTTAAAGCAGCCAGACCCCATAGGGCTCACCAGGTGGTTAGTATCTTGGCCTCTTCAAGAGACTTAAAATATGCCAGGCATGTGTGCGTGTGTGCTTTAAATCTGGACAGAATAAAGAAATGGAGGAAAAGGAATTTCAGCATGACCAAGCCCCATTAGGGGTTTTATTTTTTTCTCGGTCTCTCTGGTAAAAACAGGTGCCATTTGACAAATAAACTAAAATAAAATAAAAATAAATGAGTGCTATCATCCAGGAAACCAGGATGCTGTGGGAGTAGATTAGAGGGGCACTTGGTCAAATCTTAGGGTATAAGGTTTTAGGGAACAGATTCCTAGGACAAAATGTAGCTAGATAAAATAGTGTCCACCCAGTTACATTTGAATAATATTTCACCCAGATGAAATAATAAATAATTTCATAGTATAACTATGCCTAATGCAATATTTATAACTGGCTATCCTGTATTTTTGTTTGTTAATCTGGAAATCCACTAGGACATAGTAAGACATGGAAGAGATAGCAAAGACCTATAGAGGCAAAGGTACCCATGCATACAAAGAGAATGAACACGTGTATGCAGTGAAGTACAAGTCAATATGACAAGATTAAACATTTGAGTGGAAAGAAGATGCGTAAACAGATTTTGGATTGTTTGCTTTCTTTAGAGGGGATGGAAAGCCACATGATGGCTTAGTGGTACCGGATTTGTACTTTAGAAAGAACCATCTGGAATACATCCAGACTAAATGCAAAAAATTAATTGAGTGTTATTATTAAACTTACTGAAGGATGACTATGGCCTGAATTAATATGGTGGCAAGAGGGATTAATAGATATTAATGACTTCAAGATATATTTAGAAATTACCGTAATTCCTGTGTGTTCAGATCTTGATATCCAATTGCTCTGTCATTTATGAGTAGCATGTGGTTATATATCAGCGAGGTTAAAAATAAAGTTCTTTCAATCTATTTACACAAGTAGACTTCTTTTGTAAGCTAAGCTTTTCACTATTAATATAGACCTAATAAAATACAGTATTGTGATAATAATAAAATAAGTAATGCATTAAAAGTGTTAAACACAGAACTTGGCAAGGTGGATTGATTATGAAGGAGAAGAAAGAGAAGTCAATGACACTCAGGTTTCTATTAAGGAGGTTAGAATAACAGAGTGAAAGTAGGAGTAGTCTAAAAATAGACTTACATGAATATAGTCAACTGACCTTTGACAAATGAACAAAGGTGACTGGAGGGAGAAAAGATCATTTGTTTTAATAAGTGGTGCTGAACAACTGGCCATCCACATACAATGAAAAAAATGAATTTAGACATTTACACTTTCCCAAAAATTAATTCAAATGTATCAAAGCATTAAATATAAATCATAAAACCATGAAACTCCTAGAAGATAACATAGGAGAAAATCTAAGTTACCTTGTGTTTGGCAAAGAAATTTTATGCACAACACCAAAGGCATGATCCAGAAAAGAAAAAAAAATTGATTAATTAAGCTTCATTAAAATTAAAACCACCTGCTCTGTGAAAGGTATTGTCAAGAGAATGAAAAGAATTCATTGAATGGGTGAAAATAGAAAAGCACATATCTCATGAAGGATTTTTACTTAAAATATACAAAAAACTTTTAAAACTTAGTAATAAGAAAACAAAAACTTTTTTTTAATGGGCAAAAGATCTGAACAACTTACTAAAGGTGATATATTCGGATGGCAAGTAAGTATATGAGAAATGCTCAACCTCATGTTATCAGTGAATTGCAAGTTAAAACTACAGTGAAATATCATCCAGTTTTTATTGTAAAATGACTCATATCCAGAATATTAACAGCACCAACTGCTGATGAAGATGTAGAGCAACAGGAACTCTCAATCAGTGCTGGTGGGAATGCAAAACAGGGCAGCCATCTTGGATGGCAGTTTGGCAGTTTCTTACAAAACTAAACATACTCATAATGTGATTCAGAAATTATGCCTTTTGGTATTTACCCAAATGAGTTGAAAACATGTTCACACAAGAACCTATACATGAATGCTTATAAAGCTTTATTCATAGTTGCCAAAATGTAAAGCAATCAAGATGTTCTTTAATATGAATAGATAAACAAACTGTGGTACCTCCATCCATATGACAGAATGCTATTCAATGACAAAAGAAATAGGTCATCAAATCATGAAAAGATATGGGGGGAAGAAACCAATCTCCAGAGGCCATATACTATATGAATATGACCACACAACACACAGGAGTAGCAAAACTACGGAGACACTAAAAAAAAAAAAGTGCTACTAAGGTTTGGAAGAAGAAATGGAGGGTTAAATAGAACATAGGAGATTTTGAGGCCACTAATGCTCTTCTTAAATTACTGTAATGGTGAGTACAAGTCATTATATGTTTGTCAAAATCTGTATAATGTACAACACAGAGAGCAAACCCTATTATAAATGATAAATTTTAATAATAATGACTAATAATAATGTATATGTACTGGCTATTCAGTCATAAAAATGTACCACACTAAATCAAGATGCTAATGATAGGAGGAGGTACACAAGAACTCTCTGTACTTTCTCCACTCAGTTATTCTGTAAATCTAAATATGCTCTAAAATAGGAACCCAATTAATTGTATTAATATATTTGTTTTGCAAAATCAGGAGTTGGTTGAGATTCTTTTTTTGAGAGTTTTAGGGTTTTTTATTATTATTTTTGCTATAGGGTGTGTGTGCTTGCCAGAAAGAGACAGAAAGACAGAAAGGGAGAAATCACCTTTGAGGGGGGATGGTCATGCGCAATCCCTTTTCCTCTATTCTCCTCTGGGGATCTTGGGCACATACGCACACGTGCCAAGTATGAGTGTAAGCCACCGGGTCCGGGACTTGATCTGCAGTTGACTATGTGGGAGTCCAGCAACATAGCCATTACGACAACTGCTAGTCCCAGAGTTGGCTGAGATTTTATGTCCTGTTTTGAGCTTCCCTGTGTTTGATGTGCCTGGTGTAATCACCAGAAAGTGATCAGATATATAGCTCTGCTTTTCAGAAGGAGATCTAGAGTGAGATTGAGGACATGGGAACTCCAGAAAAGACACTTGCAAACAGCAGTGAGACTGATAAAAGGAGAAGGCAAAGTAAACAGAGACTCTTAAGAGTTCCTAAAATTTAAGGCACAGAGGAAGAGAAGAGAATGGAGAAGCTGTAGAAGGAAAGGGATGGCAAGGAGAGTGAGGGGCCATGGAAGTCAACATGGGTGCCTCCCAGGAGCAGGAGGAAGAGTTCAGTATCAGAAGTGCAGAATGGTGCTGAGACTATTATTCGTTTCCTGGAGCTGCTGTAACAAAATATCACAACCTGGATGATTTAAACAACAGGAATGAAGCAAGTCTTCATTCCAGAGGCTGGAACTGAAATCAAGGCATTGGGAGACACGGCAGTTCCGGAGGCTCTGAGGGAGTATCTGCTCTACAGCCCTGTCTTAGCTTTTGGTGGTCATCAGCAAGCCTTGGTATTCCTTGATTTATGGACTTCAGTCTCTGCTTCCATCATCACACGGTATTCTTTCCGTTATTGCTGAATTTTTATCTTCTCATAAGAACATAGGTATAGATTACGGTACACTTTTTTTTTAAGAATTACTGTATTCAACTTTATTTATTTAAATTTGAACAGAAAGGGACAGAATGAAAGTGAAAGAGAGGTATAGTGAGAAAGCAAGCTGCCAGGTCCAGGACTAGAGCTGTGGTCGACCATGTGGGAGTCTAGTGCCCTTATCCACCATGCCACCTGTCGCCCCCCAATTAGAGTACATTCTAGTCTAGTATGACTTTATTTTAACTTGATTATATCTACAAAGATCCTCTTTCTTTCTTTTTACTTTTTTTTTTTTTGAGAGGTTTTTGTTATAGTGTGCGTGCGCTCCCCAGAAAGACAGAGAGACAGAGAGGCAGAAAGCAAGAAATCACCCCCCAGGGGGGATGGCCACACTGCAATCCCTTCTCCTCCATTCTCCTCTCGGGATCCTGGCATACACACACACACATGCCCTGCGTGAGTTTAAGCCACAGGGTCCGAGACTCGAACTGCAGACAACTACATGGGAGTTCAGCAACATAGCCATTACGCAAACTGCTGGTCCCCAAAGACCCTGTTTCTGAACAATGTGACATTTGCAGGCCTTGGGGTTAAAACTTGAATGTATCTTTGTGGGAAATGCAATTCAACCCAGTACAACACTATTAAAAAGCCATAAAGGTGACTATTGGATTGATATTGATGATCTTAAAAAAAGGCAATTTCCATAGACTGGTAGGACTCAAAGCCCAATTGTAGAGGTTTGAATAATGAGTGGGAATTGGAAATAGCGAGTGCAGAGATCCTACCTTAGGAAGTTTCAGGGAGACTCTGGGAGCAGTAGAAGTGTATGAAGATTTCCTCTCCACGTTTATTGTTACTATTTTTAACAAACGATACTGGGTAAACAATAGTAAGGATAACTCAAGGTAAAGAATATGCTATCAAAACTCTGGAGAAGTGGGTAGAAATATGACATTAAGGACAAATTAGAATTTTGACTCTTTTCCTAAAATGAACCAGGAGAAAAAACACTCACAGATATGGGTGTAATCGATACAGGTGGATTTGTGGATGAAGTGGCAGGGGATTGGCAAAGTGTTTTTAGGATGGTTTGTATGTGTGTGTGCATGTGTGTACAAAGATATGTTGAGGTGGGGAAGCACTGAGATAAGACATTTGAAGACTGAATAAGATTTGAAATATTAATGGTAGAAAAATAGGAAGGAGAAATGACTGGGTTCAGGAATGCAGAGTATCCCTCTGGGATTGAAGACCCACATTTTTAGTGATGTTATTTCACATTCTTTTAGTGAAATTAATGTTCACACTTTCCTGATTTTCTTTAAGAGATGTTCATTAGCCCAGGTGGAAACAGGCGTGATTAAAGAAAACAGGAGGGATTTGAGGGGATTGGGAGAGAGTGGTTAAAAAATGGCCTGTGATGCTTAAGTTGGAGGAGAGAGGGAATAAATATGGAAAGGATTGCAGTGACAGCATGCAGGGGTCAAGGGACTGGAGGATTTGTTGGAATCAGTAATAGGCACAGGGAAATAACTATTAAAATTTTGCATAGTGTTGCTTTCTCACTCTCTCTTTCTCTCTCTCCCTCTACCTCTCTGGTCAAATTAAAATAAATAAATAAAGTTAAATAAAATAATTTTTAAAAGTATTTTTTAAAAAGGGGGGACCGGCAAGTGGTTAAGGGCACTGGATTTCCACATGGCCAACTCTGGTTTATGTCCCAGACCTGGCAGCTTGCTTTCTCACTTCTCTCTCTCTCTCTCTCTCTCTCTCTCACTCACTCTCTCAATTAAAATAAATAAATAGTTAAATAAAATAGTTTTTAAAATTTTTTAAAAAAAATTTGCATAGTGTAAGTTACTGCTGGAAGCTCTGGGGTGCCAAGAGAAATACAGAGGCATAAAGTAAAAAAGAGAGATAAAAGTTACTGCAGTTGATTCTGCAAGCCCGTGCGCAAATTTTATAATCTGCTTACTAAAACTTTTTAAGTACAGAGCCAGTAGGTGGTGTGGTAAGGTGCTCGACTCCCACATTGATTTCCCACATGAGTCCCAGAACCGACTGCTTGCTTTCTCACTTTATCTTCTCTCTCTCTCATATTCTCTCTCTCTCTCTGGTGGGCACATGTGCCCTGTAACAAATTTAAAAAATAACAATAATAATAGTAACAAATAAAATTTTAAAAAAGAATTTTACATACTAAGAACAGACAATGTAGCTGAATAATTTTAAGAGTACATTTATTTTAAAGATATCCAATATCCTGACTCTGAGTAAAGTTTCCAACCAGTGGGTTTTGTGTATGGCAGCAGCTACGCTTCCTCTCAGGTGCTCCTTATTTCTGTAGCTCGTCTCTTTCCAAATCAGACCCAAACATCCCCTTTCTCTCGAAAACCCCTTTGTTTTCTCAACAGTACTGCCATGTTCCTAAAGCTTTTCTGGTTCTCTAATTGGAATAAGTCGGTTTTAACACCTTAGATTTCAAGGCAGCTTTTAAAAATTGTTGACTAGAAGAATGGGTGATTCATACTAGTGGACTGAGAGGGGGCAAAGCAGAGAGAGCACAGAGTATACCCAATGCCTGGCTCAAAGCCCCATTCTAGCCCTCACTAGCTGTGTGACTTTAGGGCGTCTTAACCTCTCTGTGCTTCTGTTTTCTTATTCAAAACGAAGAGTAAGAGAATTTACCAATCCATTACACAGTAAGTGCTAAGTGTTCTATAAATAACCTAGTGTTAAGGAACTTGTTTTTCCCTCACATGTAGCTGTTGGGACTGCCTAGATAAAATATTTTAGCAACAGAACTAACTCTCATAAAGTAATTTCAAACCAGCCAACGTCAACATTGTTGATAACTCTCTTGTCCACCAAATCACATTGGGTGTAAATATCTTCAGACTGTGTAGTGCCATCTACTGGTTAAAACATTAAAAATAAATATAAGTAAATTTAATAGTTCCTTCTTAGTAATGCACTTTAAAAGCTTTCAAATTTTAAAAAACGCACTGAGATCTCAGATATTTCTCTAGTCTTATCTCCTACTTTTTACCTGTTTGATTTTTTGTAAAATGAAAAAAAATGCATGTTTTTAAACGAGTAAATGCACAAATAAAAGGAGGAATGCCTTTCCTGACTTGACTAGATTATTGGGTTAAAAAAAAAATCACTTCTAATCTGCACCTAAGAGTCCAAATCACCATATGGTTTACAAATCCAGTCAGAAAGACAAATGAAGTGGTAAGACCAAACTATTGTAGGCCTATGGTAGAAGAAAACAGTCTCCACGTGGTTTTTCAGCTGGGTTTACTCAAGATTATGTCATTCAGTTCAATAGCATTAGCTGAACATATACTTTATGAATAGTAAGAAAGCTGTTTACTTAATGCTACATGCTATTCTAGGACTTGGTAGCTACTCT
>NW_006207163.1:2530484-2533295 GCF_000334495.1 Tupaia belangeri chinensis
TCTTTCCCTGAATGTCTCATAGGATTTTAGACTTGAAAAGAAAAATGGGCTTTAGCTAAATATATAAGCTCTAGAAAAGAAAAGAGATAGAACAAACAAACAAAAAGATAAGCAGGGGACAGAAATTATAGAAGAGAGATCATAATTAGGAGATAAGTACAGTAAAGAAGCAGGGCTGGCAGGTGGTATGGTGGTTAAGGGCACTGGACTCCTACATGACCAACTGCAGTTTGAGTCCCAGACCTAGTCCCAGAAAGCAGTTTGCTTTCTCTGTCTCTGTCTCTGTCTCTCTCGCCACTCCCCAGTCAAATTAAAATATATCAATAAGTGAAATAAAATAATTCTTTAAAAATATATTAAAGAAACTCATACAATGAGATGCAAAATACAATTCGTCTTTTTTTTTTTAAGATACTACAATAGGTCATCCTCAAATTGTTTTTTAAAAGTCATTTTATAATAGGTTCTAATGCTGGCAGCTGGCATAGGGGTTACATTACTGGACTCCCACGTAGTCAACAGTGGTTCGAGTCCCAGACCTAGCGGCTTGAAACTCATGCTGGGTGCAAGTGTGTGTGTGTGCCCAAAATCCCAGGAAGAGAATGGTAGAGAGGGAATTGCAACGTGGCCATCCTCCCTGAGGGTGATTTCTTCCTTTCTGTCTCTCTGTCTCACTCTGCCTCTCCAGAAGCACATACACGCTATAGCAAAAAAAACTCTCTCTCTCAAAAAAAAAAAAGGTTCTAATGCTGATCTCTAGTTTTGTTTTTATATAATGTCACTGAATTGTTTTTACAGCTCTTCTTTAATGATGTCTTGGCTAAATAAGACTTGTAGCTGAGAATAAGTTCTTATGATTTTTTTAAAGTGTTCTTCAAATATTCTTATAAGGAAACAACTAAATTGGAGATGATATTTTACTTCATGGTTTGTATTTTTTTTTTCAGATGATCAGATTCAATGAACTGACAATGTTACTATGAGCACACCAAAAAAAAAAAAAAAATGCTTCTGTTAGAGGAGTAGGATAAAGGCAATCTCCCCCAAAGGAGTTTGTTTGTTAATTGCTTTGGTCCACTTTACAAGGTCAAATCCATTCTCCTAATGACGAATCTCATCTGTTCTGGCAGAGAATGAAATGTTTTCTTTCACTTCTACGTGTGGCAAGAGCTCATTCATCTCAGTAAGTTCTGAAGAGAAATCTAGCTACATCAGAGAGAGGAGTATTCAAAGGGCAACTGATGGCCAGGAAGATATATGGAATTCACTTTCCTGAGACAGACATTCAAATGGTAACAAGTGATAGAAAACAGCTCTATATTTCAGCATGATGTGTGTTCGCTCCTGATGATTAAGCCCCCTGTGAGCCATCTGCGTTTAATGGGTTAGAACTACTTTGTAGCTGCAGTTTTTCCTTCCACTGCTCTCTTATTTATTTGAGAGGGGACCGCTCTCCACTCTTTAAAAGTTAAGCATGTAAGAAACCCTGCCAAGAGAATCAGAAAGAAAAGGCAAATTTATAGCCTCGTG
Organism: Tupaia belangeri chinensis; assembly: GCF_000334495.1. Classification (NCBI taxonomy): domain Eukaryota; kingdom Metazoa; phylum Chordata; class Mammalia; order Scandentia; family Tupaiidae; genus Tupaia; species Tupaia belangeri. Next base: position 2,532,015 of record NW_006207163.1, read on the forward strand.
TTGTTTTAAGCATTTAGTAGTATAAATAAGAAGTGTAGATAAATGTGTACAAGTAGACGCATAAGTGACCCTCTGTTTATCTCAGTTACATTATTTGCCTAAATTCCAGAGCAAAATTAACCCAATTAGTTTATATAATGGCTAATGCTGTCTTTCAGCTAAGCTATTAGGGATGTGCATAAGTGATGCTAGTCAGCGCACGGTGTTCTTTTACCTATAAGTCAAGCCTTGGGGGATTAGTTTGTATCCAGTGATTTCTACTGATAAAAATTGGAAGCCAGTATGAAAATGAATGTACTTAATGTACATTATTATTGGTGTTATTAATGTAATTAAATGCAACTTGCGGTTTAAAATAGTGATGATGATAATGGCATTCTATATTTGTGGCTCTCTTGCATGTCACATTTTACTAACATCTCATTATTTCTCTCTGACGTAGGAAAGTCAGCAGCTAGAAGCACTCAATAAATATTTGTTGGATTGAGTTGAACTCTGAGAACTGAGAGGTGAGATGAGCCTGATCATCAATGACACATCTGCAATCAGAGTCTTGATTCTGTTCTGCCACAGAGTTAATGATCTCACCCAAGGCCAATAGAAACACGATGTGAAGGAATTTACATCTAAGAAATCTTAGCACAGCTCTAAATGCTAATCCCAGTCTGAAAGCTGCATGAGCCTAGCACGTTCTACCTTGTCATTTATTTTCACTGAGAAAACACTGGTTAATTTCAGAGTTTTCCTTCTTAACCTTTAGTTCCCTTACTAGAGAATTTTTTTTTCCTAAAGTATTGCCCTGAATACGTTTTTCCTGACTTTTCCTTTGAACCAGAAAGCATATCTGTAAGAAAAGGCTTCTAAGAGCTTTAAAAGCATCAATCAATTTCACAGCTAAGGATAGAGGAATCTTGATAAGAGAGAGAACTTCTCCATTCAACTGCTATTTATAAAATTTAAGCAACCATTTTGTATCAAAGACAAGCTTTGACCACACGGAGGAAGATGAAAAGTTAAATTTAAGACACGAAAGCAATGCCCAGCTGCTTCTTTTTCTTCTCCCTTTCATGAAGTAGGGAGTATTTTTCCTATAATGACCTCAGAATCTTCTCTCTCTCTTTTTCTTGGTCAGAGATCAAGGGGTATACCAGGGTGAAAACCTTCTTCTTTAACTTTACTCTCTGCTTTCTGCAGATATGTATTTTGAAGCTGCACTTACACAATTTTTCCACTTTTTCTTATTATATACATGCATATAACATATATATGAAGATTTTTTAA
>NW_006207163.1:2533683-2536458 GCF_000334495.1 Tupaia belangeri chinensis
TTTATTCTGGTGCAAAAAAAAAAAAAAAAGAAGAAGAAAATAAAAATGAAATCCATGTATCATTTTTTTCATAATATGAATTTTCCATGAACATTTTTGAAGACTCCCACATATAAAACATTGAATTAGTTTTCCTCCAACTGGTTTTCCAGTAGCATTTCACTTGAGCCATGTCATACTGTAAATATTTATTTTACTTTTTTGTTTTCCCTGCAAGGATGTTAGTTTCTCTAAGGTCCTGGCACAAAGGAAATTCTCAATAAGTGTTTGATAAATTGAGTAAAACTGAATTTAAAGATATTTTCAAAAGAACAGAAAGAAAAACCTAACATTGACTTAATAGGAGGAAAATTAGATCCTGAAAAGTATTTCAGGGACACGAAGGTGGTACAACAATAATGCACCTGGACCCCCATGGGAAAATTCCTCAGTTGAAGGCCTGAGGCCTCCGTGAACACTGGGTATTGTGCACACCCATCATTGGGCCTGGTTTAAGCTGGGAGAGGATCATGGTGTGAAGACCCAGTTGGGGTCTTCATGAACGAGATAAAAACACTTTTTAAAAAGCATTTTACTTAAGAACCTCACAGATTACATCAGTTTTCAAATGCATATTTGAATTATCTTTTTTCATATCATTACGGAAAGTCTGTAGATATGAAGACAGAGAAAAAAGCTTTGAATTTTGAAGGGTTTGGTTTTTTTTTCTTTTTTATAATTTATTTATTTAATTCCATTTGTTATTATTATTTTTTAATTTGACCAGAGAGCGAGAAAGGGAGAGGGAGAAAGCATGGCACCAGGTCTGAGACTCAAACCATGGTTGGCCATGTGGGAATCCAGTGCCCTTAACCACCACGCCACCTGCTGCCCCCCTTTATTTTTTTCTTTTTTTTTATAATTTATTTATTTAATTCCATTTTTGTTTGTTTATTTTTTTAAGAGAGATTTTGGTATAGGTTGCATATTCTCACCAGAGAGACAAAAAGTGAGAAGTCACCCTGCACCGGGGGGATGGCCACGCTACAATCCATTCTCCTCCATTCTCCTCTCGGCATCTTGGGACACACACGCACACACGTCTGACATGAGTTTGAAGGCACCAAGTCCAGGATTCAAACTGCCGTAAACTACCTGAGAGTCCAGCCATGTAACCACTGTGCCATCTGCTGGTCACACATCTGGAAGATTTTTATACTCCCTTACCATAAGTTTCATCTGTGAGAGATAGATGATAATTATACCCACTGACACCAAATTGTGAACATCAGATGAGAAAATAAATATAAAAGTGCCCAGTTAATTTTTACACAACTTTTTCAATTCAGTTGATGAGAAACCTAAGGCTCAGAAGAAATGAATGATTCACCTACGGCTTTACAGTTAAAAAGTGGTAGAACAATACAGAATTCCTACAGCTATACTCCTCCCATACTGCCCAATTTCTCCTCCTCCTGAATGCCTAGCCCATCTACCGGATCTGGCCTCCTCAGAGATCCTCGCTCAAATGCTTCCCTCGTTCATTCAAATGAGTGCCCTGGAGCTATGCGCTTTAAGATGTTCCTGCTCAATATACACCGAATTTCTGCACTCTAGCAGAAATCAAAAGACTGGAAGGTATGCCAGCAGGGAGTACTAGAGACAGAATGGAGGCAGTAATAGGGGGGTTGGTTTTAGTGGGTGGGACAGAGGAGATCTGTGAAAAAAACAAACAACATATTTAATAGACACAACAATGAAAAGTTCTCTGCTGATACCATGTTAGTGTCTGACTTGACTAATACGCACTGTGTTCATGCTGGGGGAACCCATGCTGTCACATTCTAAAGTCAAAGGCATGTTATCAAATAGTGCTAAGAAATATTCCAGTGAAGGCATTCATGTTCCTTGGACTCAGAAAATACATAGTATTATATAATTCTAAGGCTAAGAAGGGAAAAAAAAGCTTTCTACAACTCTAGTATTTCATTTAGTAACACTGGAAAATTAGCCTCTGTGTTAAAGCTTTGTTCACCATTTACATTTCCAGGATAAATTATGACAGTATGTTTATCTAAAAAAGAGAGCTACTGAAACAAACAAAAAAATCCTGTTTTAGCATTTATTATATTCTGTAAAATACCACATTTAACTGGCATTTGAGGTTTTGCATTATAAATAAACAGAGCTCCATAGCTGGGCATTCGATTTCTGGCTTCATTCTCATTTGGTCATTATTGGTATTACTATTTGGCATGTATAAAAGGTATGTGAAAGGACTTAGAGGTTAACAACAAAAATATCATTTAGTCATATCCCTTTTATTAAATGGATTATCTCACAAAAAGCCATACTTTATTCAATGTCAATGATGATAAACTATAAGGAAATAATGTTGGAATTTCAAATGCCTATTTTCTTCAAATAGAGATGGAGTAAAGATAGCAATTATGTTTTAAATAATAGAAAATATTTCATATTCTAATGAGTGAAAAGAGAAGTCAACCCAACTTGGATTTATAAAATGAGATCACTTTCGTCTTTATCCAAAAATTGTTGGCCTCATAAGTGGTAATTATATTTAATGAAAAATATATCTAGGGAACCAGCAGTTAGTGTAATGGCTATGTCGCTGGACTCCCACGTAGTCGACCGCGGTTCACGTCCTGGACCCGGTGGCTTAAAACACGCTGGGCGCATGTGCGTGCATGCCCAAGATCCCGAGAGGAGAATGGAGGAGAAGGGATTGCAGCGTGACCATCCCCCCTGGGGGGTGATTTCTCGCTTTCTGTCTCT